>NW_015388043.1:34041-75238 GCF_001527695.2 Protobothrops mucrosquamatus
GGTAATCTGAGGCAGAAGGCGGTCTCGGAGATAGCCAGGTCCAATGCCAACAAGTACCACGTTTTATAAATCCTATTTATTTCAGCAGCCATGTTGAATGTGTTCAACAGTCACATTGTCCAAAAACTAGCAGAGATGTCCCTCCAAAGACATTTTATTTTTGCTATGGTCAAAGCTTTCCCAAAACAAGGGTTGGACTAGCACTGTTATCAACATTTACAATCTGCAAGGTGGACTAGCAAACTACCCTTTGAGGCTGATCTGCAGAAATCATTAGAACATGAAACTTTTCTCACTGGATTAAAGTTGAAGCTGCGTAATAGCTTGTTATGTATGCCCATGAGAGCTGTCAGAGGATTTGCAGAAGCAAACTACAAACAAAGCCTCCAATTTTTAATAAATAATTGAGCAACAGTGCTTGGAAGTAGTGAAACATCATTTTTTAATAATAAGCTCCTGTTCTCCTTATTCTGCTATATTTTCCACCTCTAATTGTGCCTGCTGTCCCAAATTTCATAAAGACAAGAGGTTGGGAGAGAATCTTTAAAGGCTGACTATAAAAAAAAGAATCAGCCTCAAAAGAAATGGGTTCAAGGAGATCTGTAAAATAACGAAGACAAAGAGGAGATATAAGCTTGATTGTAAACTTCTGCATACTAAGAGCGTAGCTATTTATATCTTGCATTTAGATGATTCATGTCAAAATTAAAACATAAAGTAGCCACGACAATTTGCTATTACTCATTTGGACTGCTGGATGGTGTCATGCAGTGCATTTCATGAATCCTTTAATTCTTTGCCCTTATTAGCTAGCCTTTAAAGAATCAGAGGCATTCTGTCTTTAATGAGCAAAGCCAGCTCAAGAATATCAGCCTCACGTATATTTTTATGCTCTGAAACAGCACCACCTTGTGATCATCTGGAAGAACGCAGCCAATCACACCTAACATTGATGGTCACCACTGGAGTTTTCATAGCAGACATTCTTTGAAAGCAGTGGCATACAAAAAAAGAGTTTCATTATTTTGCAGCAGTTATGTAAGTACATGCAGCTTAACCTTGGCAAGCAGGAGAAAGCCTTTGCCTCACTTCGCATTATGGCAGTAACTTAATGTAGAACTTCACTGGCTTTTTAAGATGTCACTTAGAAAAATCTCTCGAAACTCTATTTGCCTTCTAGCTGTCGTCTCTTTTTTTCTTGCCATTATGATGAAAGAATGCATGGTATGAGTGCAATTGTTTTTTAGTGCACTACAAGTGTGAGATTGGTCTATAAGCCTGTTTGGAACATTAAAAATAAAGCCAGCAGAAAAATAGTCATTCTCTTTGCTGGCTCTATACAATCCAGAGACCTCCTGACTCTTTCAATAGCTCTTTAAAGACATGAACTGTAGCAGCTTTCCCCAGGTGTATTGGAACTGCTAGTATCCAAAATCCAATCAATCATATCAGGAAGGCTAAATTAAGCAAATTAACCCCAGCTTAAAACATAACCTTTACATTCTATGTCCATAGCACTATTGATAGTTAATGTCTGTGGGCCTGTAATGTTCCTGAATGCTATCCATAGTTTCCAGTTTGGGAAGATAAATCTGCTAGTCTGCAGCACCAGAGAGTTGTTTGCACAGCAGCACTTAGCACAAAGCAAAGAAGATGGAGTGTCAAAGTTGTTGAGAATCCCTACTGATGTTCTATCACCTTTCTCAGAAAGTGCTTGTGTCCAAATTGGAAGGAGAAGCAAGCCTTAGCTGGAACTCTACTGCTATGGGCTCACTACCCAGTACAAGCAGAGCAGCATATGATAAAAGAAGGAAAGAAGAGCCATTTACCTCTCAGCTTCACACCCCTTTAAATATGACAGCAACTCTGGCAATTGCAAACTTTTAAGACCACACCTGGAATACTGCAGCCAATTTTGGTCACCATATCACAAAAAAGATGTTGAGAGTTCTAGGCTTCAAATTTCAACCTAATCATTAAGCTCACTGTGTAATTCTGAGCCAGCCATTCATTCAGCAATATAGTTTTTAAAAAATAATGTATATCATAATCCCTTTCAGAAATATCAAGGTGACTTTAGTGATGATGGGTTTTTTTCTCATCTGGGAGCAAACTATGAAAATTAAGCATTTACCGGTAATCATAATTTAGTTCATGAAATAGTGAAAATATTAAAGACAAGTACAAAGAAAGATCACATTCCAGTTAAAAGTAGAAGACTTAGAAAATGTATACATTTTTAAGACTCTAAAATGATTTTTCCTCTTTCTGAAAGTGTATTTACCAAGAGGAAAACCCAATGATTTGATAATATTTGAAGTCAAGGTGTCTTTCTTTTTTTATAATGAATTTTGGCAGTTCATCTTTGATCTATGAAACAATCTGTAATCTCACTGAGCTTTAATCATGGGCATAATGGATTTTCTTGTTGTTCTCTGACAGTTAGAAACACGGTTGTTAATTAGCAAATGCATAAGCTTGTCCTCATACAAAAGCAAGGTTACAAATGACAGACAAAATGTAGATTGCCTGTCATTCCTAGGAATCAAAAGAACAAAAACATAGTCTACAGTGGAGGCAAGCAGTGGCTGCGTATGACAGAAGAATAGGTCTTCACAGGATGAAAAAATGACTGTTAAGAATTGTTTTTTTATATAGGCAGATCTCATCTTTAAATCACATATTTATAGAGAACTTCCTAGAGTTGACTTGCAAGCATTTCAAAGACTGTTGTGTAAAAGCAAAAAGTTGTGATTATAATGTTGCTATCTTCTACTGTGCTAAAGAGAGTTGGTGCCTTTTTATTTTCTCTTCTTTTAATAATAATAATAATAATAATAATAATAATAATAATAATAATAATAATAATAATAATAATAATAATAATAATAGTAAAGTTGGAAGGGACCTTGAAGGTCATCTAGTCCAACCTCCTGCTCAGGTAGGAAACCCTATACCATTTCGGACAAATGGCTGTCCAGTCTCTTCTTAAAAACCTCCAGTGTTGGAGCATTCACCGCTTCTGGAGGCAGGTTGTTCCACCGGTTAATTGTTCTCACACTATCTTTTTTCTTTTCCCTCCCTCTTTTTCTAGTTTTCTATTACTTTTTTAATTTCTTTTTGTATTTTATATTATGATAAATCAGTAAAAAATTTAAAAAGAGAGAGAACTTCCTAGTAATGGCTTGCAAGCATTTTATTAGATAAACTGAGTTTCAAAGACAGATGCTACTACCCATAGGCCTGGTTCACATACTTCGCTTACAGTTTATTTTCACTGGGGCATCCATCCAATTAGCACACACTAAAAGTCATATAAAGTGTCCAGTGTTTCTGGGATTCGAGTGGCATATAAATTTAGTAAATTAAGGTTGGTCTCACAGTCAGCCAGATGTTTAGATTGGATTTGGCATCTTTATCCACTTATTAAGTACTTCCCAAGAACCTGGAATGGGCAGATGGTATCATTGCAGGATGTAAGCTCTTCCAAGTAAAGCTGTCTTTTGCAACTGAATGATGGTGATTATGACAATGCCAGTGGTGCTCAATTACAATTATACTAAAGCAACGTTAGTTTAAATGTGTTGTACAATAATCTTATTCACAACAGCCACTTCTATGATCACGAAAGATCTTTTCCAACATGCCATCTGTTGTAAATCTGTTAGGCCAATTCCTGTTCAGTAGGGTGTAAAAGTTGTACTTTCACTGGATCTATGCACTGAAGTTCCATTTATTCTAATGCTATCACACCTCATGAGTAGTTAATCCGTGAAGATGGTACTTTATGACAAAGATCCTAACATCCCTGAATCAGGAGATACAAGAACATATACTGTTAATTCCAGTCATCAGTGTTCAGGAACAGACCACATCATGTTTATTCCATGTAATCTCATAGAAGAATTCTTGGGATAAGTGACTTGCTTAATTGTCAGAACAAATTATTTTCATAACAATGGAAATAGAAGTGCTCTCCCCCCAGATATTACAGTCTGAAAACAATAGAACTAATTATATATTATGTACGAGGTCATAATATATTATATGGAAATAATGTATCTGTTTATATCTGGGCATGGGTGGGGCTTGAAATCATGAAGATCTTACTTGAAGTCTGGTAGCTAATAAAACAGCACTTTTTGTCTACCAAATGTATAATCCAGCTCATAATGATCCAATATTATTTGTTAACTCTCCTCCTGTGCTGCTCTGAGAATTTCCTATAGATCGTATCAGTGAGATAACTTTGATCTGTTACTTTGTTACATTTTTGATCTGTTGTACAGTGCTAAACCAGTGCTATCACCTATTTCTTAAATTACTGTTAACTCCTTCAAAATTGATCTGTTTTGGACTTTAGTCTACTGTTTACCTTATTGTATTGACCTACTTCACTATTTGAATAAGGGCCAAGGTTAATATAATCCAAGCAAGACCAACAGACATGATCCGACTCTTACATACATTCACCATATGTGAGGGAGAGATGAGATTTGTGCAGCATTATAACTATGTAAGACTTGTACAGAAGTATAACAAGCTAACAAAGAGAACAGAAACTGAGCCATAGACAAGAAGTTGTATTTCCTTTACTGAAGGCCAATAAATCAGGATTAAACTAAAGGAACCATGGAACTTTTTCCCCATTGAACTATGGAGAAAGGCTAAAGAGACTCTTTTTTAGGGGGGGGAAAGCGTTTCAGAAATGGAGGAAACACTACCGTATCGATTTCAGTAATGGCTGCCTGCTCATGCTGGACATCTTCTGGTACAGGAAAACACTTAAATTTAGAAATCTAAGATTGCATTGTTGGTGGGGAAAGCAGAGGGATGGATTTATTGCCCTCCATTTTCTTCATATTCCAATTCTTAGTTAAGCAGAGACTGCTGTCAGGCAGACATTGAAAAGCTGGCATTTATGAATATACAATTACTTAGGTAGCTATTGGCAGTCCTTCGGAGTACTTTACAAACAATTCAAGGGAAAGCTGGAACTTTAACAGCTGGTATATTCATGAGGAGGGAGAAATGCCAACAGACAGGCCCATAAATCAGTCTGGTTTGTAGCCATCCTCCCTGATTCCAACAGGCCTAAAGTAGGGCTGTTTGGCAATGAAGAAGGCTGATAAGAATCTGCATAGTCTGGGGCTTTTGCCAAGATCATTCATATCAAACAGAATTGTGCAAAAATTCAAAGGATGCTTCTGAGTGACAAATTTCAGTCAAATTGCCTCACTGAAGCACAATCACAAATTGTAGAGGAAACTTGCTTTGAAGCAAGAATAGTTAATACCCAAAAATTCAATATCTATCATATTATGACTTGGACAAAGGAGCTTTTACTGTTGCATTTCAGTATTGGACCAACTGTAGATATGCTTTAGTCTTCCAAGAACCCTTAATATCTGAGTTAATCATCACTCAGGAGAGGATACATGAAATCACTTAACTTCTTTTATCATAATTGATCAATAGAAATTTTGAATCCTATGGCCTTTATTGCCTCTTCTTTGTCAGTGTTCATCTTCAGCTGCAAATCCACCCAGAAAAGAGGGCTGCAGCATCTAAAATTCCCAGCAATCCCTCCCTAGTGTTAATCCTTCCCTTTGATCCTGATTTCAGCTCAATTTGTTTTCTTATCTCCATGGATTGCATCTGACTAGAAGTATTTCTTTCATTGACTCCCTTTTGTCTCTTAGGAAATTAGGGACAGTCTACCAGTAGTATCCACTATAACATAAACTCAGGCATCTATTTCCCAAAGATCTGTGGGTTCTTGATCTTATTGGCTGCTCCTTCCAAGAATTGGATGCTCTGTATTGAGATAACTACTCTCTATTCCTTGGTTTGCTTTAGGTCTGAGGAACCAAGTCTGAAGACTAAAGGATAAGTTGATTTTCCTCCCTCCAAGAGACAGACATTTTCAAGATTTCTGTTTAAATAGCTTTTTCCTCAAACCTGGGACATTTCTGAAAAATGGTCCTGTCAAATGTCCCTTGCCCTCTTCAAATTCATTTAACTCTGACTCATAATTATAGATATGTAGATTTATGAGCTGGGATACGAGCTTTCATTATTCAGATTGTTTGTGTCAACCTCTCTGGCTTATTGCACTGCATCCAGTTGTGAGTGTCAGGGAGTAGAATGCTAAACAATTCTCTAGCAAAACTATATCAGTTGCTCTGATATAGAAATGTCTTTATCAGAGAACCACAGAAAGTTGAAACACATCTTCTGCCTGATTGTTTAGGGATTGACTCTTTCAATATGTCATACCATTCTCCTCTTCTCTGTAATTAGTATACTTAAAATTGCTACATTTTATCTTCTGGCCTCTTGGAACAATAATAACTGCTTCCTAGATAGCCATGATAAACATGAAGTTAATATCAGGGCTTTTTTTTTTTTACAATTTCCAGCCAACTGCCAATGCCACTCTTTCAAAGTTATTAATAAAAGCTTCAGGGCCATCTTCAGATTTCATCTTATAGATCCAGTCAGCCAGTTTCCCCCTTCCTCTAAGGCTAAGCCATATA
Source organism: Protobothrops mucrosquamatus (assembly GCF_001527695.2). Classification (NCBI taxonomy): domain Eukaryota; kingdom Metazoa; phylum Chordata; class Lepidosauria; order Squamata; family Viperidae; genus Protobothrops; species Protobothrops mucrosquamatus. The sequence continues at coordinate 40,581 of NW_015388043.1, forward strand.
CTGTACTCAAGAGCATCCGTTTGCTTTCTCTAATCATATTGGGACTCTTGCTAATTACTGCAGAATTTTCTGTCTTGTCTGCTAATCATCCAGCTGTTGGACTGCAACTTTTATACTTGTTGTTTTTGCCATTTCAGTTAACCATGCTAACTGTTAGGAGGAACAGACATCCCAACTTCCCAAACTATTTAATAAAGGAAAGGAAAGCAGAAGAGCTTCTAATTCTCTTGTCCGTTCGTTTGGTTGCTTCTGTGGTAGGTTTCTCCTTCCATGAACTTGCTCAGCACAAGGCATCTTCTCCTAACTGATTGTTTCTGCCTGGCACAGTATGTCTTTTTATTTTTGCCTTCCATTTTTTTCACCCACTTCAAATAGAGATTATCCTTTGATCATGACCCAAGCTGTACCTCCTGGGTCATCCAACCCAATCACCATGAATTCCCAGTCATCAATCTAGCAGCAAGCTCTATTTTCAGTGTTATTGTCTTTCTCCTTGGAGGTATCACAGGGGGCTTATCAGTTAATTGTCTGGATGTCATTTTGAAGACATCATGCTACGAAAGTCCAGATAGTATTTTGTTTCCCTTCATGTTATCTTCTCACAACAGCCTTGTCAATTACCTTGGGCTGTGGCTACCCTTGTGTTATCTAGTGGACTCCATGGTAGAAAGAAGACCTGGACCTTAGTTTTCATAGTCTCAGCCAAACTTCAGTCATGAATGCAAGATTCATTCTACTCGTACTGAAAATTCACAAAGCAAGTACACAGTCATTTTGTGTTACATCTAGATAGCATAATAAGAGACATTATGTGAAAAATCTTTCTAACATTGTTAGACAGTTTTAAGGGAATCAGAAATCCACTTTAGCACAAAGATTACAAACATACAGTAATCTTACTTGGATATTTGGACACATAATCTATACCTGTCACTGGAACAGTACCTCACTGAATTACATTTACCTGCTGGCCATTAGATATGTCACCAATTCAAACCTAAGAAATTAAGAGTCAGAGTAATTGCTGTGAGAACAGCTAATGTGTCATAGCTGACAATGATTAAAACTTCCCCAAATATAATGGGCAGCCTCATGTCAGGGAAAAGGAATAAAAATCATCTTAACTAATTATCAAGAGACAAATTTGTTGGTGATATAGTTGCCTGGAATGGAAAACACCATTGCAAACAGTGCTTTATAGATCTTCCAGTATCTTTGAAAGTCACATTTTGTGATGCGTTTGCCATCAATGTTTACATAGAGAGGGGACTGAATGAAGTATTGCTTTTTAACACTTAGTAACTTGAATAGAGGGGTTCAGTGATCTATAATTCATCAGCTGTCTCCAGGCAATTTACTCTAAAGCATTAACTAGTTCTATAGCTAGCAAGGAGGAATCAGGAGACAAAGAAAGTTATTTTCAACTGGTAATACATTAACATAGTTAGCATAGTTCACTTATTTGCTCCATGAGAATAAGAGCTTGATTATTTTTGTAGAGCTTTATAGAATATGACTTTAGAGTATCAATGGCAATTCTAGGGACATCTACAAGGAACGTTAAAAAGACCAAGGTGGTATTTGCACTTGCAAGATTGAAACCCTGCCCCTTTTGTACATGAGCCAATATCACATGCATGTATTAATATGTGGGTCTTCAACTGCTGGCTTGCAGACACATCTTGACTTTTTACCCTCTTCACCACCACTGGAGTCCCACAAGGGGGTATTTGTGAATCTCTAAGAAAGGCTGTGAAATAACTAGAGACAAATTACAGTAATTGCATGGCACAAAGCTGGTCTACTTTTTAAATTTATGCTGGAACATTGGGACACCAGCTGAGAATTTAGTCCCCTCACCAAGACCCCAGAGTCTTTTAAATATAATTTTATCCTGAAAGGAGGCAGAAATATGGAATACCTGAGAAATATTTATAGCAACTATAGTTAATTAATGTTAAATCAATTTAAATTTCAAGCCAATTAAGCTAATTTGTAGTTCAGCCCTGGCCCAGACAATCCACAATATCTTTGAACTGCTTTATTCAAAGCCATCATAGGAAACATAATCCAATGTTGACATATGTTCCCCTTAATGGAGGTTGTCATGTTTGAGCACTATCTGTGGTGTCTCTTGTGGCTTTGAACTTCCAGTTAACTGCCTTGCAGAAAAATAGATTTGTACTATTTAGTCATCTACCCTAATTGAGAAGCCCGGAAACCAAATACAGTTCTCTTGTTGGTGGGTTTTCAATCAGATGTCTCACTGCTCTGGAATCCTGCCACTCTGTATGTTTCTTCATGGCAAGAGTCACCATGGCATCTATTATGTGGGTCCCAGATCTACCTGCAGTTTGCTGTCTTCTAAAACAATTATAACCTTTTATCAAAAGATATTAGGCCAGTGAATAACATATAACAAAAATAATCATAACATCTTATAGAGCATGGTATGTTCAGAGCTTTAGAGAATCCACAACCTGGCCTCTTAGACCTTCTTCATTTATCTGTGAAAGGCTTTCTTACCAATTCATGCCAAGACCATTAGTGAAAGAGTGAAAATATATCTGCCTTAACTAATTGAGTAATAGCTAATTAATCAATAAGGTTTTAAAATAAAAGCATATCAAAGGCTGTTGATAACCTTATCCTGTTTTCCTCCAGTAATTCTTGGTAAATGAAACTTTGAGAAAACTAGCTTTGAAAGCAGGCTGCTAAGCACTTGACAGATACTTTTACAACTTCCATTTATTTACTTACTTATGAGATTTATTTACTGCCTCAGTCCAGTAAGACTCTACATAGTGTACCATATTCAGGTAGAGCCATTCCATCTGGTGTACCCATCTCTACTATAGGCTATCTATAGGTTGGATTGGTAAAAGGGGGTACAGTTCATATCTTTTGTTTATACTGCAGCCTCATAGCTTTGACCCTTGACAAAGCAGTGAAAACTAAATTATTTTGTAGGGCTTTAAGGACTTAAGGCCACCCATTCTTATTGTGGTTACCGTTTATGTGATTGTATAGGATATTGTTTATACTAAATTCTTCTATTTATGGATTGTTAAATTTTATCTATTTGATTTTACCATGCAGTGATTGTGCTTTATTACTATAAATTGCCATGAGGCATATGATTTGACAGTGTAGACATTTAAAAATAAATAATAAAGCAATAAAATCTTTCAGTATTTAGAAGAAGACAAAGACAGATTAACCCATTCAAGATTTGTGGGAAAGGAAAATATTTTAATATAGGACAAATTTGTTACCTGATTCATCTGATCAATTCATTCCATATGCTTCTCCTCTTTTGTACCTATCTTTAAGACTCAATACAATATTTTTATCTCCAGGATCCACCCATTGCTGCTTTCAAGTCCTAACCATTTCATTGTGGCCACAAAGTCAGTGTTGCAGTAGAACAGTTTCCTCCCATAAGGGTTCATTTACACCTGGAGACCAGGGTACACTTACACAGAAGGATATATTGATTTATTGACAATTATAATTAATCAGAGAAAGGAAATATTGCCTAAAGAGAGAAGGAGTTCTAAGAACTCTTTATTGGTATATGCAAATTGAGCTTTTCCTTTGATTGGTTACATCATTACATTAGGTCAGCAAATTAATTGATCTATTCCCTTAAGTAACTCACAAACTACTATCACCATTGAGTTCTGATTGTACATACTGATATATCATGTAAAATACAAATTAGAAAACATTACTGTTATTAAACAATAAGGCTTTTCATTAGAACAATAATCCCTTACCAACATCCCTAAATTGTTTTATTTCTTTGACAGTTACCTAAAATGCCTTGATTCCCAGTGTTAGCCCAGGAATAAACTCCCTCTAGCTCAGTGGTTCTCAACCTTTTTAATGCCGCGACCCCAACCAGTCGTAAGTCGAGGACTAAACTGGTCGTAAGTCGAGGACTAAACCAGTCGTAAGTCGAGGACTAAACCAGTCGTAAGTCGAGGACTACCCAACCGGTCGTAAGTCGAGGACTTTCCCTGCCCGGGAGCGCCGCGCATGTGTGGTTCCGCCCCCTGCGCCGGCCGAGGCGTAGCTGGCAAGCGGCAGAGATGGAGCAGGCCGACCACCAGCTGGCCCAGCCCAAGGGAGGTAAGGCACCCGCCGGAAAAGGGGAAAAAATGGCAGACAAAAAAATGGCGGACAAAAAAATGGCGGAGAGCCTTGCTTGGCGACCCCCATGAAATGGTCGATCGACCCCAAATGGGGTCCCGACCCACAGGTTGAGAACCACTGCTCTAGCTGCTTTGCATTCTTGCAGTTAACACCTTCGCTGATCTTGTTAGCAGCTCCTTACTTTGAGCAGGATAAGAGTTCAAATGTGTCCTGGCTTTGCTGACTGTACAATAAGGCTTGCCAAATCCTTTCTGAATTATGGTAGCAAGATTATTATTGTGAAGGTGGTTCTATCAAACATTCTTTTTGAAATTCCTTCTTCAGTGTGAAGCCCAGTAAGTACATAAAGAATTGGGTCATGAATATAATTGGATTCCTATTAGCTATTAGCTCTCCTTCCACGTGCTTTTTGAAGCCATCTTCAAAATGATCTCAGTAGAGCAAAGTTACTATGTTTTTCAAATCTATTCCATTAAAAAACTGTTTAAATATGTAGTTCCTAATGCACATCAAGATCTCATTTACCCATAAGGAAATTACAAATAGGCCTTCATCTAGCCTTTTCTTAATGGGCCAGCTGTTTGGGATTTCTGCTGAGCATCCTTGCTAATCTGTAAAGTGGATTAGGAGTCAGTTAAGTGGTTCCGACTAGTAACACAATACACCAACCAATGTGCAGGGTAGATAAGCAGATTAGGACAAGATTCAGCCATTTTGCTTCTGGCTGCCACTTTCTTCTTTTTCCCCTCAGGTCTCCTTTGCACTCAGCATTTAAAACAAATGCTCACAAAAATAAATATAATTCAGCCTTTGCAACATTAAAACAAACTGCCTACTCAACAGCAATATCCCTTGCAGTCCCCACTGGTTTTAACTGGCTTCATAGATTGTGACTTTATCCTTTATGATTTCTGAATAATTTCTCCCCCATCAGAAATCTGACAGGAAAGCCAATAATAAACCAGCAAAAAGTGAATCAAAGAAAACAAGCAGTGGAGAATGCCATCTAGGATTGCCTTGCTTGTTTGTGTTCCCTCCAGTTTTTCTTGTCTCAAGTGTCTTAAACAGATTTATTAGAAATTATGTTCTTTTAAGCCTTGAAACAAAAATATTTTAAAAAGAAATGACTGGTGTTATATCAGACTTTTTCTTTGTGTTTATTTTCTCCTAATGTTACTACAAGCTGATTTAGATATTGAAACTATGCCTTTGGGCAACTCAAGAGAAACATGACAGACTTTGCAATTTTTTATTTTTATTTTATAGGCGTATGTCTTATCTGGATTTCCATGCTGTTCTTAAAGGGGGTAGTGAAGAAAGAAACCTAAGCGTGAATGGAAAGCTATATTCAATGGAGCTTAAGTTCAATGGAGCTTACGTTTAAGAAAATATATATAAAATTGTAATCTTTCTCTCTATCCATCTGCCCTGACTAAATGAAAAATATTTTGCTAATTTTTTCTTATAGACAGGAACTGATTATTCAACAGGAAACTAAAGGAAAGAGATAGAATTTTTTTCATCTATTTGCATCTTGTTCAATATGCAATTGTCTTCTTTGATCAAAGTCAGAATAACATAGTCAAATGTTTGTATTTAAATATTGGTCTTTGGGACATTTCTACACAATGATATAGCTATTAATCTGATTTTTTATAAACCCATGCACTGTTTCCATTCCAATCTACCATTTCCTTACCAAAGCAAAGTTATCAAAATATATACAATCAAGAACTGCAGCCTACAGGTGGACCTTCCACATGATGGTACATATTCTGGAATGTTCTGCCTCTTGAAATACAGAGGTATCAAATTCAGAGTTACTTTTCTAAACTCAAAGATGGAAGTATGCAAGGAGAAGATGCTCTGGGTCTGTATTCTTGGTAGTACTGCAGTCAAAGGCAAAATCAGGTAGATTTTATTTATGCAATGACTGCCAGAAACTCTAGATCAGAGGTCCCCAACCTATGGGCCATGGCCCACTACCAAGCTGGGGCCTCTTGGCCACCGGGCCACATGAGTGGCTGGACAGTGCACATGTGCGTGTGTATGCGTTCACCCCCTTGTACTGACACTAGCCGAGCCATGAGCCCTGACCCACACGCCAGCACCAACTGAGCTACGTAGTACACACCAGCACCAGCACTAGCCAAGCCCTGACCCCCGCACTGGTACTACCTGAGCCATGAGCCACATACCGGCACTGGCCGAGCCATGAACTGTGAGCCATGCGCTAGCACTAGCCAAGCGGCGAACCGGCAGTAGCTGAGCCGCAAGCCTCGCACCGGCACTAGCTGAGCCACGAGTCCTGAGCTGCATGCCAGCACTAGCCACACACCAGCACTAGTCGAGCCATGAGCCACGAGCCGTGTGCCAGTGCTAGCCAAGCTGTGAGCCTTGCACCAGTGCTAGTCAAGCCACGAGCCCTGCGCCAGCACTAGCCATTCTGCAAGCTGTGAGCCGTGAGCTGCATGCCAATGCTAGCAGCCCAATTTGCAGAGCGCACATGTGCACGCAGCCACATGTGCACACAGCCACATGTGTACGCAGCCTCCCTTTCCCACCGGGCCACCAACCCAGAAAGGTTGGAGACCCTTGCTCTATATAATTTTCTCTGACTTTAAAAAGAAAGAAGTGCAAATCTATATAGCATATCTTATTGGAATCCGTATCTTGCTGCCTGATTCTGTATATAATGATGCTATGTGGGATTCTACATCATTGATCTTGTAAAAAAACCAAATGTTTCATGCTTGGCATAAATCCTTTTTAGTGCAAGCCACCAAAGAAACCTATTAAATAATCATGCATCATAGTTACACACAGATCATTAAGCATTTTTCTTCTTTAATTTATTGCCATTTATCTTTGCATTATCCTTTAAAACAGTGTTTCCCAACCTTGGCAACTTTAAGATGAATGGATTTCAATTTGTTGGCTGGGGAATTCTGGGAGCTGAAGTCCACACATTTAAAGTTGCCAAGGTTGAGAAACACCACAGAAAGGCAGTACCTGATTTATTCCATCTTATTCATTCATTCCGGCTTGTATCTAATAGTTGTAGTTGTAATAGTATACTTTAATTAAATATGGAAGTAAAAGACCAAAACTCAGCTTTACGTTTAATTTAATGGTCCTTCCTTTGGCATCCTCCTCCCCCCTTTCCATTAATTCTTCCTTCTGATTTTGTAGAGCAAGGTAGGGAAATTTTTTGAAAGTGGGGCCAAGTGTGGGCCAAGGTTTCTACCTTAACACAGTAAGAAACAACATAATCCGAACACCAGAACTGATTTCAGTTCTTCTCCTTTTCTATCCCAAGGCTAGCTTTCTAGCCTTAGGAAAAAAAACCTGAGGTTTCTGAATGGATAGCTTCTTCCCCAGGATAGCCCTTTCATAGGGTTTCCCACAGCGTGCTTTCCAGATATCAGAGATGCGCTGACTGAAGGTTTAGGATTGCAAGCCTGAACTATAGTCTCTGTGACTCAGCAAGTATACTACCAATCTTTGTGGGAGTGTTTGGGTTTTAGTTACTTACTTATCTAATTTGTATGCCATCAAACATTGGTAGGAAGGCAGAAGGCAGTTATTGGATTCAGAATTCAACAGCTCCATTTTTAAATCATAATGATTCTTGAATTAGATGCTTACAAAGCTTTGGGATGAATGATAAGATTGTGGGTAGAGAGGTAGATGTATATATTTCTTTCCTTCATTGTCTTCACTGTCACCCAGACTCTCTTTTTTGTTTGGGAGATGATAGTCTCTTTGCCTCAATGAGTTTGTTTTGCCAACCAAGGTTATATGGCAAGAGCTGAGAAGAGGAAGAGACTTCACATGCTGCCTGCCTTTGTTTCTCAATTTGACCTATTCAGTAATTAAAAGAGTTTCTGTAATTAAAAGTCAAAAAAGGAGAGGAAATGTTTTTTTCTCTTTTGGTTCCTCTCTGCATGATATATTTTTAGATAGAAGTGACACTTTCTGTTTTCATGCATTTTGTACATGAAATATAAATGATATCCATATCACATCCCAGTTGCAAAAGTCCAGATGAACAGTAGATGGTAGAAAAGAAATAAATCTATAAATACCATCATGTTCTGACAAACAAAATAAATAGAACATGTAATGGCATTTGAAGGCCTTTTGCTTTTCTTGTACGCAATAAAGGGAGGACAGAGTTCAATCTTACCTATGTCATGTTATATAACAGGCTAACCTCTAAACAGTATAGCACAAGCTGGCAATGCTTTTGAAACTGAATAAATAAATAAATCCAAATTATTAATAAATAAATACATCTTAGTACCACAACATGGATATCCAGAAATGCCAAAACCTGCAAAATGGCATCCAGAAAGATATTTGCTGCAATTTCATGAAGATGTTGTTCTCTTATATTAAGAATGCTGACTCTTTAATTAGCAAATATAAGTCAGCGTAATGGTTAAGTTGCATTTGTAATGAATTTGTGCAACAGAGAAAGTGGGGGAGGGGAGTTGTGTATGGATAGTAATGTTGTTACTTCATAAATCCAAATCAACAGATGCTGTAACTTTAGGTACAGTATAGGACATGTATTTTTTATGTCTCCAGAAATAACTTGAAAATACCAGTTGTTTGAATGAAAAACTTTATGAACAAGGCGCTAGCTTAGTTTATCCATATTGAAACAATCTGTAGGCATAAAATTACAGATGTGTTTTATATAACACACCAAAGAACACCAGCTTTTCAATATATTTTTTTTAAAAAATCTTAAATGAAATGTATGTTTATAGGAGCTATTACATTTAAAGCAGCTTCATAATATGCTTAAAATATTTCACACTTTTCAATATTCCTTTATTTGGGTTTTTTTTATATGTATTGCTGCCTAACTTCTGTGTAACTGAAGCATGTGTTCACCAGAAAACAATTGCTAGAACTGTTTTACAGAACAGCTAAATGGCAATTTTTTTAAAAAAATATCTCTTTAGTATCTCCAAAATATTATAATCTGACATATTTATTTCTCAGTACTAGGCGAACCTCTTTACCAGTGTCATCAATTGAATAAAATAGCTTGTCAACTTTCTAAAAATTTAATACAGCTACAGAAATTATTTTTGAACATATTTTAACTTTTTTCCTAGCAATGTAATTTTTCAGTGCGGACAGACAGACAGACAGACAGATAAACTTTATTGTCATTTTTCACTATGGGCACAATGGCACACATTAAAAATGAACTTTAGTTGCTTACTCTCAAAGTGCACACATACATAACACACATTTAAACATACTATATACAACATATGTATAGACTTTCACCCTTACATATAGGTAACATATAAATATTAATCACTGTCCATCTTGAATACCTAATGGAAGGAGGAAGCTTTAGAGTTCACAAGGTTAATACTGTATGGCAGTGGTGGCGAACCTATGGCACGCATGCCAGAGACGTCACTCAGAGCCCTCTCTGTGGGCACGCACGCCATGCCCTGGAGATGGCAACCGTCCCTCTTCAACCAGCTGCCCACTAACTCGTCGAGGTCCCACATAGCCGGATGCATCCCAGCACCCATGCGCTCGCTGGCCTCTGTGTGCAGGGGCCAATGGTGTCAGGCAGCAACCGCCCCGGCCCCTGCCTCACCTTGCCCTGTGACAATGGAATCCCTGCCCTGCCTCGTCTTGCCTTGCCTCACCCCGTAGGACGAGCCTCCTGCCCACCCCACCTGCCAGAGAGCCCCTGGATTAAGTATCATGTGACCCACAGGGGAATTTATGCAATCTGTGTTCTCAGTACACAGAAATATACACTCAGGTATAACTTGAAGAGAGAGAGCAGAAATGCACATAAAAACAGAAGCCACCATTTTGTTACATAAAATAAAATGAAGATATGTTGTTTGGCTACCATTATATTCTGCAGCTGCTTTCTACTTCAGTGTTCTTTCCAACTCATTGAAATTTTAGAAAGGAATTGTATAAAGAATTTTTGGACTGTCCATCCAGTTAATTCTCCAAAAATATAACAGGATCAAAATTGGCAAAGGGAAAGAAACTGGAAAAAGAAAGATTGACTTTGAAACTAGTCAGCTGTGGAAGAGTCTATTAGGACCAGCATTCTGACACATCATACAACAGCTCTTCTTTTTCCTGGATTATTCTAGCAAATGCACACACTTCAGTGAACACTGAATAATTCTCACAAGATTCAAAGATGCTTAGATAACATAAAAATTCTGGTGGACTAGAAGAAATAGAATATATATAGTTCCATATATGCATTCAGCTTCTAGAGAATACAGGCTCCTCGTCTATGTACCTCCATGGAGAAAATTAGGGCAATTTCTGTTGTACCTTTGAAAACTTCTATAACATTTTGAATGTCTATAAAACCTTGAAAATTGTAATCTGCATGTGTGAAAACACCATCAATTTATCTGGTTTTCCACACTGAAGGGAAATCATACATATTGTGCTCTCAAGGACTTGTCGTTTCACTAAGCAACTTATTTGAAATTAAATCTACTCCATTCCTGTGTGTGAAAAAAAATGCATGGAGCCACTTCTGAGTCTTGTCGATTCTTTTGGGGTGATTCAAAGCAAGTCAGAGAGCAAAGCAATTATGCAGCACTTCTGACCTAAAACTTGGATCAATAAACATCCCACCTCAGTAATCAAGGCAAGGGTGATTTCTTTTCTGGTCACATTACTTTTATTTACTGCTTAGAGTATTAAATCTAAAGGTATCCCTTGGCACAAGCCTTTTGTAAGCTGCCTAATTGCTCTCATAAAGAAAGGAAAAAGTCCTTCTGTATCAGTGATGTAGCAACTATACAACTCATGGATGGATGGATGGATGGATGGATGGATGGATGGATGGATGGATGGATGGATGGATGGATGGATGGAGAGAGAGATGGGAGGATGGAGGGATGGAGGGATGGAGGGATAGATAGATAGATAGATAGATAGATAGATAGATAGATAGATAGATAGATAGATAGATAGATAGATAGATAGATAGATAGATAGATAGAACCTAAAGCATCCTCCTTGCAGAACACTTTTGCAGAAAGAACTTGTGCAAAGGCATTCTTTATTTGGCAACACAGTTGCTGCTCCATAACAGAATCCTTTGCAGGTTTTTACATGAACTTTTTCAACAAGCAAGCCTCTGCATGTGATTGCTAGGCTACATTTGCAATCAGGGTGAGATGTGCTAAATCTGTCAGTGCCTGTCTCTGATCCAGCTGTAACAGCTGTCGGCCAACAAATGTTGACATCCCAATGCTTATACCCAATACCTCAATGGAAGTCTTTGTGCAGTAGGCACTTGTGTGCTCTAGCCAGCTCAGATTTCATGTGTTTATGAAATTACTGCTTTACCACAAGAAAATTGTTTTTGGACCATAAATAAAATTCCTTAACCATTCCCAAGAAATATTGAGGTGATTACACAGAAATCACATACCTCTTTTCAATGAATGAAAATAAAGAAAAGAAGCAAAGGAACCCATTTTAAAATAATTTTGCTGTGACTTTTATCTTACTTTAAAAAAAGTCGGTTAAATTGGCTCATTAATAATATATATTGTGATTGTTGCTGGATGTGTCCCTCTTTCCAAGGCTATCAAATGTGACTTTTTTTCTTTTGTTTTTGAAGTCACCTTTATTGTTGAGCAAAAGTAATATATTTTATTTGAAGCTACCAAGGTTTATAAAAAGTACTTCATTGTTCTTCATAGATTTTGTGCTCAATCAGTAATGTTAGATAATGATAAAAATTAGAAAGGGAGGGTACAAAGGCAGAAGATTACCTTTTATTTTGAGAAGCTTCTCCAGATATGTTCCTCCCCAAAAGTTTCACATCTTAATAATTCAGTAGCATCCATAAGTTATAATTTCCAAGACAGTTCTGTGTTAATTAAGACAAGCATAAGATTCTCATAAGAAACACATTCATAGTTTTGTTTCATTTGTTTCTGAAACAATATCTTGTTTCAGAAAATAGAGTTCAATATAAAAATGAAACATGTTATTAAAACAAGGAAATAACTGTAGCAGCTGAGCACTGTTGATTTTTGGTTCCAAAGAATTATTGCCAGATCAATTTTAATGAGGAATGAATAAAGAGCTCATTTACCAAATGTAATAGAAATTGATATGTCATCTAGATCAGTTTGAACTTGACTGCTACCACCAGTATCTTGAATTTTTGTAATGATCAATTCAGCAATTTTTAAACAGCAGTTCTCAGAGTCATGAGAGGAGGTCAGAAATGTCAAGGTGGCAGCACCACACAAAACTGAACTGTTTTGAAACTCGCACTGTTTGCATCTGTTCCACTTGAGAGTTGCTGTATTATCTATGCCCATGGTGGCGAACCACAGGTGGCACACAGAGCCATTTCTATGGGCACACATGCAGCTGCTGCTGCCAGCAGCTCACACAGGTCCATTAGGCCGCCGCTGCCCAGAGCAGCAGTCCCACCCAGCAGAAAGGAGGTGAAGCAACTGGCTAGCAAGCCCCGCGTAGAGGTGAACGTCCACACCCAGCAGGCTTAAAAGGTCACCCCAAACAGGGAAAGCTGGGTTCCCATCAGCGTCATGGCCGCCCAGGCCCAACAGAGATGGGGAGGAGGCACGCAATCCTGTCGCCCCCACCTCTTTTGCTCGTCTATCGCCCTTTCGTCGCCTGCTCACTTCTCACCATCACTCTTCCCCCTTTCTCTCCCCCAGTATGCTCGGGCTCTTTCACTGAGTGACTGCCTCACAGAGCAGGGACTGCTCCTTCCTCATCACTCCCCCTGTGTTCTTTATAATGTGATAGATAGGTTAATAGGATTCCTCCGCTAGAAGTCACACATGTGCTTTTGACTGTTATTCGGCTTGGCATGTGCAGACAAACGTTGTGGTTTTTCACCGGTCAGGAAGTGCGTTATACACTGTGCGCCTGGGAACAGATGGCCCGAGATGGCACAAGGCGTTTTGGCCGCAGACAAATAATTATCCTGAAAAGAGGAAAAGGGAAGGCGGGCGGAAGGATATTCTCTCCTTAGGAGGAGCAAAACAAGAACTTGAGAATTTACTGTGAGATTGTGAAAATAACAGGAACTGTGGCTGGTTGGAGCGAGAGAGACAGGGGCTCGCAAGTACAGCTGTGTGGAGTTTGCTCCTCCTTCGTGATTTGCACGAAATAACCCCTTGGCTCACTTAAGAAAGAAAAGGACGCAGTAGATCTTTCCCGTGTATTACTGCTGCTATTGTAATATATGCACAATCAGAACACTGTTTTTCTTCAGGTTCGGTTCTGCGCCTTGGGTGTGCGGGAAATACACTCCTTGCATAAATAAATATGGGCGAATTAAGGATCATAGTACACGTTTTTCTACATTTATTTGAAAAACCAAATGCTGTTTGGATCTCAAAATGCATAATTATATATTAGATGAATTTATAAACTGTTCAATCTAATTATTCACATATGTATTTAGATAATCAAATCGCCAAACATGGGTCTGTCAGATTTCTTAATGAAATCACTATACCAAAATTTCGAAAAGTTCAAGTGTTTGCATCCTGCAATTCTTTATAAACTGCCGGTTTGGAAAGGAGATTCCAGAAACTTCCATACAAAGAACAACATTGTCATTGCAAACTAAGAGCTGTCCACGTGTTTATTACTATGAACTGTACACAAATGTATTACACCTTGGTTACCTCAAATTTCAGAGGCATATACTCTTACATAAGTATCACCAAATTCTCTGTAATAGCTGGTACGACTTGTCAGGACCTGGCCGGGAACCATTAAATTTTATTATGTGTAATTTTTATTTATTTTTATTTGCCTTATTTTACTTCTAACCCTGTTTTATCTCATTATGATTATTTTACCAATACATTTGTAGCTCAGGATTGAACTGGTGCTCTCTGAGCTTTGTTGTTTTCTTGCAGACATTTCATTACCAAATTAGGTAACATAATCAGCACTGTGTCTGATCTTACAAGATGGGCAGAAACTAGAAATAAGCAATCTTTCTAATAGCCGGCCCTTAGAGGACTTTGTAGCTAGGAGATAGCCAGCATCTTGACAGAAATCCTGGTCCCAGTTGTGTTCATAAGTTGAGGACATAGGTGTGAGGTGGAGTGTGAGGTGATCAAGGCAAGAGTTAAATAAATGGGAGGGGATAGAAGTGATGCTCATCAAATCTGCAAATGACATAAAGCTGTGTGTGTGTGTGTGTGTGTGTGTGTGTGTGTGTGTGTGTGTTTCTAATACCTCAGAAGACAGGCTTATGGTTCAAAATGATCTTGATAGATTTGAACATTGAGTCATATCCACCAAAATCAGTTAAGTGGCAAGAAATGGAGGTTTCACTGGTTCTTTTTAACCTGTACCTAATTTGATTGACTCAAACTCAAAAGATTTCTCAAAAGCACTGGACCCTAGAAAATTGGAATTTATTTTATCTCCCTACAGGTGGTCCTTGTAACCGGTCCTTAGAGACTGTTTGAAGTTACAGCAGACATTCCTGGGGGTACTTACAACCTGGTTCTGATGGCCAGTGCCCCCCCTACTCCACAGTCACTTGACTACATGTCAGCCACAGCAACCCTAACCCCACCGTTGTCAAAGAAAAAAAGCGGAGTCTGTGTGTGTTCCTGCCTTGCCCGTATCAGCCAGGCTCTCCATGGCATGCTGCAGCTGATCAGAAGCGCTGCTGAAAATAGTGGAGACTATGTGTGCATCTGCTATGTCCTCACCCGTCAGCCGTGCTCTCCATGCCTTGGATCAGCTGCAACGTGTTATGGAGAGCAAGGATGATGCGGGCTAGCCAGAGTCGCAAAGAGACTCCACTTTTTTCAGCGGGGCTTCGGTGCCTGGCCAGCTCGGCCAATTTCCTTCTTTCTTCTCCCCATTCCTCCTCCTCCTTTGACAGTGGTGGGGTTTGGGGGATGATCAATCCCCATTTGTGGCATGGCCGCCAACCAATCACCGCACCCTCCTCTCAGGAGGGCAACACCAGCAGCCAATGCCACAGCAGGAAAAGCGGAAGGCAACACTGCCCACCAGACCTGCCTGGCGGCATAGTAACTGCACTTCTCAGCTCCAGGAAGCTTGTGCAATAGAAACTTGATGGTGAGGGCCATGGGGCACTCGCTGAGGGAGATGCTACTGATAACAGAGCTGGGGAAATGGGCCAGGTTTGGGGAGCTGCCAATGCTGTTGCCCTGAGGCTTGGCAGATCCCCCCCAAGCAGCCATGATTCCCCCTCCCCAGCCAGCCAGCCACCATCCCCTGACCTACTCCTTGCCTGGCCGGCCGGCTGGCACAAAACCTCACCACTCTTTTCCTTGGCCTAATGGACTTGAGCAAGCTTCTGGTGGCGCCAGCCCGAGGCATGGGGAGAGGGGGAGGGGGAGACAGACAGTGCAGCAGCTTGGGTATCTCAGCTCCATCCAAGTTGAAAGTGGAAGTGCAGCAACGGGATTGCTCTCAAACAATAAGAGCCAGGTGCGTTGCTCGCTTGTGCGTGCCAGCCTTATTGAGAGCAATCCCGCTGCTGCGTCTCCACTTTCTTCAATTTGGATGGAGCCAAGGAGCCGCTGGAGGCCACTTGAGTGGGGAGGATGAGCTTTACTGCTGCTGCTGGGCCACACCTGGGCTATGCCCTGCCACTGCTTCCCAAACTCCCCCTTCGCCACTGGGTGTGAGCAGTGGCGGGGTACTCTGTCCTGGGGGGAAACCAGCGGCGGCCTAACCCTAACCCCTGCCCTGCCCTCTGCCTCGCCTTGACTCACCTTGCAGGACAAGCCTCCTGCCCACCACCCCTCCCGCCAGAGACCCCCTGGATCTCCCCCAACCCTGCCCAGCCCCCACAGGTGTCCCTTCTCACGAGCAACATCAAAGTGGCCACGCCCACCCAGTCTGCCGTGACCACTGCAGCCACGCCCACCCAGCACCCAGTGATAAATAAGTTGGTTTTGGGTTGCAGTTTGGGCACTCGGTCTCTAAAAGGTTCGCCATCACTGATCTATGCCTTTCAATAAAGAATTTCAAGGTGAATTTTTCTAGGCACCTTGACTCTTAACTGAATTATAAAGAAATATTTTTCATTTCTTCACAATTAAGTATTCAGGAAGTTGCACAGACTTGAAGTCACAGCATGTAAGTCTAATTAGCAGTCCTAATACCTTGTTGGCTCACATATCCCAAAGGAAAACCTTCACTCATCACTGAGATTGACATATTTATGAATGTCAGTGTAAAGTGACTTAATTACAAAATGCATATATTCAACTGAAGAAGTACACTATGGGTCTAAAAGGGATGGGAAAAGTTTTATTCTTTCCTTCATCGACATCATTTTCAATAGGCCCTATTTCATTTCCACACATTTCATGAAAGTGAAGTCAGTGGATGCACTTCTCCAGGAGCAATTCCTGAGCTTCACCTTATTTTCCTGTTAGCCCAATGGCTGCTTCACCATAATATAAGAGTCAAATAAGACATGACACTAACAGTTAGGCAAGATTAACCAAGGACAAGCACTTTGCCTTTATTATTTGGAATCCAAACAGGATATGGTCAACATACTATACCAAGCGCAATCTGCATCATTCTTATTGATATGAGTCACAGTATAAAGACACTGAAATCCACTGCAAATTATATTAATCTCCTTTAACTTATTTGAGTCAGAACATGAAGTGGTTTTAGTCTTGCTTTTTTTTTTTACAAACTTTTTATTAATTTTTCAAATAAACATAACAAATAATACAAATATGGTGCATTTCATTAGAAAAACAAACACATAAAAAGCCTACTCAATAAGTATTCAGAAATAATCGGCGCCCCCCCCCCCTGCATCCACACTCCCTCAACCTTCCTACCTACTTCCCTCTTCCTTCCTCCCCCTCTTAACCACAACCTCTCCTCTTTCCTCCTTTCCAACTATCCTACACATCCCATCACCTTCTTTTCCACCACCTCGGATGCAGTTTAGGGGTACTAGCCGATCATCTCCTCTTCTTAAAGACAAACGTTTACATTATATTTATAAATACACCAAATTTTATATAATTCTACCCCTTCATCCCCTTCCCCCCTCCCCCCCCGGACTTCCCAGAACTGAGTACAGGGATAAATACATAACATCCCAAGTCTAAATTAAGCTATCCATTCATAATACAAACAAAATTAACATACTTTAACTCTAACATACAATAATAAACTTAAATATAAAGTATATATATAAATTATATTAAATATATAGAAAATATTAGAAAAAAATATTTATTCAAAAGCTATATGATAATTAATCACTTCATACTTTCTCTTCATATAATCTATCCATCTTCTCCACACCGAAATGTTTTAGTCTTGCTTTTGAATGGACAGCATAGTAACAAAGTGATAATAGCAATCAGGCTCAAACAAATCCAGAACCAAATCAGTTTGATACAGAAAGAATTAGAAGATGTATGAACTAAATCGGAGTAATATTCAAGTCAGAATCTTAACAAAAATTTGCTGGAACTTCTTACTGACACAAAGACTGAAGGTGCTACAAAGTTCTTTGCTGTATATTTAAGATAATAATGTATTTTGTAAGAGCAAACATGGATATTGTTGTCAATTACTGCTACTAAGGTGTATTGGCCAGTCCATGTACATGTATTATGTATGATCCACAGCATACTAGTTCTTAGAAAAATGAACAAGGGAGTTTACAATAGGTAGATTGCTTCCAGCACTGTACTTTTAGCACCTCAGTCTTTTAAAGAGACTTCAACAAATCCAAGTCAAGTTTTATTTGCTATAATTGTTTCAACTTCATTTTTATTTCTGGACTTTTTGATTTTTGTTTGATATGACATGAATTTTTAGTATATCCAAAAGCAGAATGTCTGTTGTTTAACAGCATTTGGGGGTGAATAAAAGAAATTGTTTCACAAGGAGGAAGTTTAATTTAGAGCTCCTGATGTGGTGTCTGTTAAATCAGATTCCTCAGAGCTATGTGTTTCATTTCACATGCCCTCTAAAACTGTCTCCCCAGTTGAGGAATATATTGCCACTTCAAACTCACCTAATACTTGAAATTAAACACTGAGCACAGCTGGAATAAGGCAGACCAGGAACAAGTGAGTAAAAATAAATGACTTTGTGTCTTGCTATTTCACACAAAATTTAATATATTATACTAGCTTAAGTCAATGATATGTCCAGAGCTTCAAGGGCAGTTTCATGAATGTATAATGATTGAATGCAAATGGGTACTTCTAGAATAAATTTCCAAGTTTTGTTTTATTTTTCCCTCAGAAAACAACTCTAATTCTTTATTTGGCAAATGTGGATCACAAAGGCCAAAACTGGCAAAACCATTGTTCACCAGATTTGATGCGTTAGTATAATATGTTGGCTGATTCAAAAAGTTGATATTAAACCACAGCTCTGGATTAGGAATATAAAATAGGAGGATTCCTAGAAAAATTACCTTAAGCTGTTGCCATATCATTTCCAGTGTTATATATTGATACAGTATGGGGTTGAGTGTTACATGTATATGTACATCACACAAGTAAATCCAAAGGTCAATTGAATCAAAAGTTATTATTTGTGTCCCTTTACATCATTTATATTATTTGTGTTATTACATAATTTATATTAGTGGTCTCATAGAACATGCCTATCCAGTGAAGTCTTGGAGTGAGAGTTTGTTATGGGTCCTATTCCATGGAATTGTTTCATTGGGGACCCCAAGGACAGCCTTTCTTGGTACGGTAGTAGCTGCTGTGAAATAGTCTACTCTCAAATGTCTCTGTCCCTGGTGCTGATCTGGAAAGCTGTGAAGATTTCAAAGGTCTATGGAGATGGGATGTTTGTTATTTCTGAGGTAAATTGCTTCTAAGGAACCATGTGATTGGATGGGAATAGGTGGATTGATTTGGTTTATACTTGTTATAACTCTAATACTGTATGGAAAATTCGATGCCATTCCGAGTAACTTTGACATAGAACCCTTGTTAATAAATACAGATAAAATAAATAGAAACACTAATTCTGAAAGAACCAAAAAAAAAGGCAGGAGAGAGGAAAAGGGAAACTCTTTCTTTTCTCCTTCTCAGTGTTTTCTCATATTTACTAGTTTTCCAAGAAGAGATCTACAGAAACACATACACAAATGCACACACTGCAGAATGAAAGCACTTTCCCTAGAATGTTCAGAAAATATTACTGAATCTTCGTATCCTAACCAATACTATATCACACTGTCTAGGACACTTTTTTGGATCTGCAAAGTACCAGTTTGTCACTCAGAAAAGTACCTTGATATTACAAAGTTCTCTGATTGTTCTCTCTAACTACTCTGAAGCCTCAAGTTTGGGAAGTTTGAAATAGGGCAATCCCCTTCCTAAATGCTACAGCAGTACTATATATATCAGTCAAAGTACTAAAAACAAAAACAATTTAAAAGGCTAGAAGGGAAAATGAAAAATGGAAAGACATGAACAATTGTTTCTGAAGAGACTGCTGATCTCAGCATAGAACTGCCATCTCTAACACACATAATTCAGATCATAATCCATAAAATAAAACCAGATCTACAATGCATCTAGCTCTGCAAATCCTTGTATCCTGCATAATTTCTGATCTCTAATACAAAGTTTCATGGATTGGGTTTTTTTCTCATTGGATTTGAACCAATTCTAGCAAAGAACTCTAAAAAAAAGAAAGACAAAAGCAAAATGGAGCTGAGCCCCTCTTTTTAAAAACCCACTTGAGAGGTGAGTAGCCATTTGAGTGCTCAGCAACTGGCATGTAATTACAACAGTTGCAACTTCCCAGAGTCTTATGATTGTCTCTGCGACATTTCCAGTCAGGTTCACACAAGCAATGGGGGGAAGTCAGATTTGCTTAATGACTGCAATGATTCACTTAACCACCATGGCAGAAGAAATTATAAAATTGGGCCTGACTCACTTAGCAACTGGCTTCTTAGTAATGGAAATTCTGTTACCAATTGTGGTTATAAGACAAGGGCCACCTTTACAGCAAAGCTCTCCTCTCCTCTCCTCATTGTTACTTCATTTCTCTGAAGCTGAACTAACAGTTTTTCTTTGCTACAAAGCTTCTATGAATATATAGAGGAATATGTAAGCAAATGAACAACTGATTCCATGTTGTTTTGATTATTGTTAGCATCAGAGCAACATAGAACCATAAGAGAGAAGGGGGGAAGGGCCTGTGTTAGTGACAAAGGAAAGAATTTGAGAAGGTGTGAAAATATCCATATGTGCAAACATCTGAGAAGGCACAGGGACTAGTGAGAAGGAAACCATTACTGAAACAAAAGGACAGGCATACAATGAACAGAAAAGGACACTTATAATAATAATAAAGTTGGAAGGGACCTTGGAAGTCATCTAGTCCAACCCCTGCTCAGGCAGAAAACCCTATACCATTTCAGACAAATGGCTATCCAATCTCTTCTTAAAAACTTCCAGTGTTGGAGCATTCACAGCTTCTGGAGGCAGGTTGTTCCATGATTCATTGTTTTAACTGTCAGGAAGTTTCTCCTTAGTTCTAGGTTGCTTCTCTCTTTGGTCAGTTTCCATCCGTTGCTTCTTGTCTTGCCTTCAGGCGCTTTGGAGAATAACTTGACTCCCTCTTCTTTGTGGCAACCCCCGAGATATTGGAACACTGCTATCATGTCACCCCTTGTCCTTCTCTTCATTAAACTAGACATACCCAATTCCAGTTCCGTTCCTTATATGTTTTAGCCTCCAGCCCTCTAATCATCTTTGTTGCTCTTCTCTGTACTCTTTCTAGAGTCTCAACATCTTTTTTACATCGTGGTGACCAAAACTGGATGCAGTATTCCAAGTGTGGCCTTACAAAGGCATTGTAAAATGGTATTAACACTTCATGTAATCTTGATTCTATCCCTCTGTTAATGCAGCTACTGGCCACAGAATAAGTAGACAAATGTACACAGAAACTAAAAATACAAAAAGCAGGAGAATGACCAATTAGGTCTTTCAGTAGTCATAATCTAGACCAGGGGTAGTCAACCTTGGCTCTTTTATGACTCGTGGACTTCAACTCCCAGAATTCCTGAGCCAGCTAAGCTGGCTCAGGAATTCTGGGAATTGAAGTCCACGAGTCATAAAAGAGCCAAGGTTGACTACCCCTGATCTAGACTGAGGACCAGCCTAACCCCAGTACCAACCCATTACAATCTGGATTGTAATTTCTGGAGACGATTTAAGAAACAGCTACGGGTAGCATGGGAGAGATGCAGCTTAGGCTGCAGTACAGAATTGCCCTGAGAGGAGAGGCATATCCTTTATGATATAGATGTGCAATTTAAGAGCAGGTTATAACCATACAGCCTTCTAGCAATAAAGCTTATGCAAAGGCATTTTTTTTATATCTTAGTGTTTCATAACCTCATGCCTGGGAATTCTTGGAATTATAATAACCAGTCTGGAGGGAATCCTGTTTTAAGAAAGCAGAAATTTTGAAGTGGCTGATCAATGGTTAGTGACTGATAATTTGCCATCAAGTTGAAAAGACAGATGGGATGCCAAGCAGGAAATACCATTACATAGAAAGAGCACTTCACTTGTAATTCATATATGTGACTTGCTGCATTTTTGTTTGATACTATTTCAGCCAAATGGGTCTTTTTATTACATATACATTAGATATTTTATTTCCTGTTGCAAAATGACCTCTGGAGTCTGAAAAGTGGTTTGAGTCAAATTAAACCCTTGATAAATTACTCTGCTTAGAAACACGTATACCTTTTAGATTTTAAGGCTAGGCATAGTTACTACTCTGACAAAGATAAATTGAATTGGAGGGCCTGCTTAGTGTCTCCATATCCTGTCTGCAGTTACAGATGTGACCTGAAATCTCAAGGGCATGAGATTTAAGTTGTGTTTACTTTGGAAACAATTATATTTATCATGTAATGTCCAGATTGTATAAACTATTGTCGTCTTGCTTATTTATGACCTAGCTAATTTAAAAGCTATTATGGCAAACAAAAAAAGTGTATGTATGTATATAGGCTCATGTATGTATGTGAATGAAAATATTTATGCAAAATAATTTTTCAAAATATTATTTTAAAAAAACCTGATAGTCCTGCATTATATGTACATACCGTGCAGATAAATCCACAAGCAGACTGATTTAATTATACATTCTCTTTCTGGGAGCTGCTTCTGTGTGTTCGAATATTTAGAATATATGCAATGAGGATTAGTGTGGTCTTGTGCTTAACACAGTTCAGATCCATGTTCTTTTGCCATGTTCATTTGCCTCTATTTCATCAAATAGTTCCATCTCTCACTCCCCCCCCCCTTTCTCTTTTTCTCTCTTGTCTTTAAGTCAGTCTTGACCCCTGGTGCTTCATGCACAAGTCCACACCATTTTCTCAGCAATATTTTGGAAGTGATTTGTCATTTTCTCCTGGGATGTTTTTTAATTTCACAGTCTAGGCCTCAGAGAGAATGACTGGCCTAAAATCACCCAAATAGTTTATAGGCTTAAGGGAGGGCTATAACCTGGGTTCCCCCTGCTCCTAGTACAGCATTTTAATCATTACTACAGGACACTGGTCTTGAAGGAGCACTATTGAGGGATTGCTTTGTAGACAATAAAATCATTCCAAGCAGATTTAAGTCTGAGAGAAACAAAAAATAGGATGATATTAGTTCCAAGTAAGAAGTGTCAAATTACCCCATATATATTCTGTTCTGAAGTGCATCTATTTCTTTATCTAGGTCTATGACCAGGCTACACATGTCTACTTAGAGGAATGTCCAGTTAAACACAATGCAATATAAAGTCTTAAAACTGTATATCAAATTGAACCATTAATGTAGTGAATAATAAAATTCACCTTAATTTTAAGAAAGGGGGGCATTCATTTAATACAGGCAGCCCCATTTAGCAACCATAATTGGGATTCACAGTTTGGTGGTTAAACAAAGCAGTCACTAAGTGAAATTGCAACTGTGCTTATGATATTATTTGGCCTTTCTTGTTTACACACCTGCAAATGTAGTAAATATGAAGATTGTTCATAAAGTTATTTTTTCGTCACCATCATAACTCAAACAGTTGCTAAAAGAGACAGTAAATGAAGACTAGCTGTATGACATTCCAGAAAAGCTGCAATATAATTAAAGAAGCTGGAAGCTTTTAATGTGTTTCAGAAGTTAATATGCTATACTATGCTACAAATGTATGAAGAATAACTAATAAAATATACATTAAATATGAAGCACAATTTAAAAGAAAATACTATTCATTTTATGAGAATTATACATTACAGAACCTAAATCCATTTTAATTATCTGTTAAAGGAGAAAGTTAATTATGTTTTTTTTATAAAGGTGGAAGTCCCATACTGTGATCTTTTATATCTACCTAGGAGTTCTTGGGTGGAACTCCAAGTTGTGTTTATTAATGAAACAAAACAAGGTTCTATTATATGAAAGGAGAATCTCTGTCAAACAGATCAACTGCAAATCTGTTGGCATAGTCAATATTTCTTGAAGCAGATGTCACTTGTTCCTTTTCTTTTTGAAACTATTTGAACTTCACCTGTCCCAGTTTTAAAATAGCATGAAATTGTCCTTTTTCAGACAGAAGCCCATCTGGTAGCAACTGTTCCTAAAGCCAGCCAAAAGTCTTAGAGGCCTTCAGTGTGTCATTCATGGTTGAACAGATGTCCCACTATTGCTGATCAAAAATAACCAGAGATTTCTACATGAACTGTTTGTTTTGTTTCTTCTGCTTAATTAGCATTCCTAAGATGGTTCCTACCTTTAAGTAGCATTTCACTTCCATCAGCACCAAGATCAGTATCTGCATCATCATATCAGCAGCAGCAGCAGCAGCATCAAGCACATCTTTCATTTAAAAGCATACTAATAAAGAATGCTTTGGTATCTCAGGTGTTGACAAAGTATATTGTAAACATCTATTGAGCTAAAACAGGGGTGTCAAACTGCCGGCCCGCGGGCTGGACACGTCACGCAGAAGCCGTGCCCACCCCATTGCCGGCAATGGCAAAACTGTCCAGATACGTTGCACGACATCATGTGACGTCATGAGTTTGACATGTCTGAGCTAAAACAAAAAGGCATAGTTTTACTGAAGGCAGAGAAATACAGAAATAGATACTTTTTTCCCATCCCAGTAATTAGTGATTAAATTGATTTGGAAGTTTCTAAGCTGTTTCTGACAAGAACTGAAGTGCCAGAGCAGGGATAGAGCCCTGATTTGTCTGGCAACATTTCTAAATTTCATTCTAAAGAAAATGATTTTATTTTTAATAAGACAACATATGGCTTCTAAAATTTTAGGTTACATTTATTTATACTTATTGTCCCAGACCAATAAGATATAAATACAGAATTTAAAATGGAGAAACATCAGTAAAATTCAAATATAAAATTTAAAATACAGTGGAAAAAACTAAACCTGAGGCAATAATAAGAAGATATCACCCAACTTTTGAAGGCTCTAAATAGTGCAAGAAATGTGGGAATTTTTATAGTGATTATCCAAGTTAGTTCTTGCAAAAGGAAGATTGTAAAGACAACTAAATTTTCTGATAATCAGGTTAAGATAAATGTAGCTATATATATGGATGATTTGATTCTCCTCCTGTATCTGAGCAGAAACATGTGATTGTTGTTCAGGAGATGAGTATGTTTATCTATAATCTCCATAACAGTTAATGCACCAAACTTGGCCAAAATAAAATATTTCCTATGTGAAATATTCAGGAAGGTATAGAAATAGCTAGAAATCATTCATGGAACCTGCAACTGCACCATAATAAAGATTGATGATTTTCACTCTGTCACTTTGTGAAACTAAATCCCCAATCCTTGGTTTGAATCAATTAAGGCTTTGTCTGGCCTAAAAGACAATATTGCCTGGAATGAAATGCCACAAGATGCTAGATTAAAATCAATTTGCTTCCTCAGGGATGAGGTGAACCTATCCAGTAGGTGAAGTGAACCAGATAGTGTTCACTTCAAGTGTTTTCTGTCAGCCAAAGCATAAGACAGGTGTAGGCTAAAATTACTATAGCTTTGGTTTGAACACAATCCTTTTCAAGGTTTAGAGTGCTTTTTAGAATGACATTGGGTTGGAGATGGATTAGCCTTTAAAAGTTCTGAACTAAATCATTTTTTTTCAAAAAGTGGCAAGAATTTCATAAATCTCACTGGTGTACCAATAATTTGTCTCAAAATAGTTGTCCTGTGGACTTGGACTGCAGCAGCTAACAATTTGCTAGACTACACTGGCTAAAGATATCTATCAGATAAAGATCAAGATCTTATTATTACCTCAGGTTTAGTTTTTTTCACTGTATTTTAAATTTTATATTTGAATTTTACTGATGTTGCTCCATTTTAAATTCTGTATTTGTATCTTATTGGTCTGGGACTATAAGTATAAATAAATGTAACCTTAATCTGAGGAGGTAGACTTCACTCTGTAGGGTTGAATTAAAAGGAACTTAATGCTAACTTATCACACATTAAAGTTTAAAGAATTTTAGGAAGTTTCTAGGTTATAGATTCTCCTTGAAAAAGCATCAGAGAGCTTTAAAATACATTTAATGCAATAGATGTGGGAAGAGCAAGCTTACATGATGGAAATGGGCAAAGACACATATTTTTTTGCGTTCCTCATTAAATAATGACTCTAGCCACAATGTAGCACCATTGTGAACTTTGTTTGGTTTTGTTTTACTTGAAGCAATCTTAAACTGCTCTCTAGAATTTATGACAGCTCATGAAAAACTGTCCAAACTTAGTTTACATTTTGTTTCATTCACACAAATATATACTATTATGTAAACATCATTGACCCAGGACAGTGAAGTCAAGTGAAGACACTCTGCATGACTATCTGAAGCTGCATGTGCCCCATGCTGCAAGTAGCCAGCTTAAGAAAGTTGAGACTGATTGACCTATCATGGTAGCCATATCTGCAAATTCAAATGAGATATGAAAAAGATATTAAAACATCTGGATTTTATAAAGAACAGACATAATTTGATAAGATATTACTGACATCAGACAAAAAATGATTAAGAAACTTTATAAATATGTGCTAAGTTTAAAGATGGAAGTGGAACAAGTTAAAGAACCAATGATAACATGGGCAAAGAATTTTGGACATAACATAGAACTAGAAAACTGGCAAAGCCTTTGGGAAAGAAATTCTAAAATAACAAAAATGGTAGCGTACAAAGACAATTTATATAAAATATTTTATAGATGGCATGTAACAAAAATGTTTAAAAATATATCGAGCATTGTTGGAAATGTAAACAAAAACCAGGCACTTATTGCCATCTTTGGTGGACATGCTCTAAAGCCAAAAGATTCTGGCTAAGGATACATACATGGCTAGAGAAAATGATTAAAAAACATATTGATTTTAAGCCAGAATTATTTTTGTTAGGCATAATTGTAGGAAATTATGAGAAAGAGTGTATATATTTAATTTTACATATATTAACTTCAGCAAGAATTGTATTCACTCAACATGGGAAAAATGAAGATTTATCAATGGAGGAAGAGTTAATTAAAAAAAATCTTAGAGTGTGCAGAAATGGATAGATTGACATTGAAAATGAAAGAGAAAGAAGATTCAGTTTATTTTAGAACATGGGATACCTTTTATCCCTTGGCTATGCACTCCTCTCATCAGTCCTGGGAAGGCAAATACCAATTGCTTTCATGCGCAAGGATGGGTGGTTTTTCCCAGAGGTATGCAAAACCTTTTAAAACTAATTGTCTCTTGTCCTCCCTCCATTCCTGCCACCCAAGGAAAGAACCTTGAAATACAATTTCCTTTAAACAGCAACAACCCCCCCACCCCCAAATTCTTCTGACAAATTATAGCTCAGCTTTCATGTATGTGTGTACATAAGAAAAAAATACAGATAAGTTTTGATACTAAATCTTACAACTTTTCAATCAGAAAAGAAGTTTAAACATTATTACCGTACTCCTGGCCACTTACCTCTCCTACCAACTTTCATGGAGGTTGCTCTCCATAATCTTACATACAGTAAATAAATCTTGAGCAATGGGTGCAGTAAAGACTTTGCTGATGTTCATTTTTTTATAGAAATGTATGTTTTGACTGTGCCCTGGTGCTATGTCTACAGCCGGTTTCTTTTGTAATCTATAAGAGTGAAAAAAATCCTGCTATACCACACTAAAGCCCTACCTTCAATCCAATATATCTGGAAAGCTCATAAATCCAACGCAAGAACAGTAGCCCACTTGGATAGTTGCCTCCATTGACCTTTGACTTCATTTATTTTGTGACCCACATTGTTTGACAATTATATTAAATTAATCACATTAAAAGAAAATGGAGCCAACGGCCAGATGTTGTTGGCAAGATCACCGATAAAGCACAGCCTGTATAATGAATTCCATGCCTAGCTCACTGGGAAATAATTATTATAACATTAGCTTTACACTGTTTAAACAACCATTTCATTATATTTCTTTCCTATGCTGATCACATTTTCCCAGAGTTTATAATGCATCATTACATCCCTTTTATGAATGGATACTGCACAGCATAACTATTTATTAAAAATGTTCAGTTCTCATTCTCCGTTTTAATCATCATAATTATTTATTAAAAATGTTCCGTTCTCATTTTCCATTTTAATCATTCTAATTTGATTAAAGTTGCATAATACCTTCAAATGCACATGTGGGCCTTTTATTAGCAGGGTAGTCTGAATCCCTCCTAAGACAAAAATTCTTGTTTATCTTGGGCTCGTTGGGAATGGAGGCATGTGCTGCAGATAATTAAGTACAAATATTTGCCATAAGCCATTGTGTGCAAAATCCTCACATTCCACTCCAGTAGGAAGACTTGGCAAGAACTAAAACCATCTGGTTTCCAATTGTTAGGTTAACCTGCCCAGTTCAAGGAAAGGGGAAAGTACCTTGGGTCCAATTAGCATGATTAGGCATCATCAAGCACATGTTGTATATTTAGAAAATATGTTCTAAATGGATGGACAGTGCCTAGAGATCAGAGGTTTGTGTGCAATTCTTTCTCAGACTACTGTACAAATATATTTGCTGAAGAATGAGCCAAATAAAAGGTAACAGACTAAAAAGCCTCAAATCATGCTTCAATGGGGAAGTGTTTATGGGGATTCTCAATCATCCAGGTCATGGTTGTCCCAAAGGTGCTTTATCCAAAAGGCATCTGAGCTTTCTTGTGTTTTTCGGATCCCTGGGGTTTCTTGGAACAGTCAGGTGAAACATTTTAAGAAAGGCCAGAGAAGAAACTTCGACACTACAAAGAGCCTACCATTACTATGAAAATGCAGTACTTCTTAGATGCTAAAGGAAGAGATTCTTTAGCCCCTTCATGCATTTTTAAAGTACAACTCCACAACTCCCCGGCTTTGACTTGTCAATTTTTAAAATTGATTTGTATTTAAAAGTTGACTGGAGGAGAAAACTGGCCCCCAAAGTTGAAATTTCTTTGGAACAGATTTTCCTTTGCTAATCCTTATTCCTAATCTCTATTCTCTAAATTGCATCATCAGGATAACCATTTCTGGAATATTGAGTAGGATATTAGCGGGAGGATCTAGATAAGAGCCAAATCAGAGGCAACTTCTGATGGGGAAGTTCTTGAAAGCCATTGAAATTCCACATACATTGCGTTTCCATGAAGCCTCTTTCTCAAGCTGGTATTCCACCTCTCCATAAAAATGAAAAGGAACTACAGGTAGTCCTTGACTTACAACAGTTCATTTAGTGACAGTTCAAGGTTACAAAAGCACTGAAAAAAAGTGACTTATGACCATTTTTCACATTTATGACCATGGCAGCATCCCCATGGTCACATGATTTATATCTGAATGCTTGACAACTGGTTCATATTTATGACAGTTGCAATGTCCTGGGATCATGTGATCACCTTTTACAACCTTCCGACAAGTAATCAATGGGGAAGCCAGATTCACTTAACAACCGTGTTGCTAACTTAACAGCTGCAGTGATTCACTTAACAACTGTGGCAAGAAAGGTCGTAAAATGGGGAAAAACTCACTTTAAAAAATTTCTCATTTAGCCACAGAAATTTTGGGCTCAGTTGTGGTTGTAAGTCGAGGACCACTTTACTGGAATTTAATGTTGCCTGCTCTATTCTGTAGTTAACCTTTGCCTTTTTCTTTACTGCCTGTCCATCTCTGTAATGTTGAAACATAGATGCCTTTCCTCTTTAATTTAGCCTAGCTGAGGCATTTTTCAGCAAATTTAAAAAGTGGGTCTGTCTGCCCTTCTCTCTCCTGCCGTCTTTCATATAAAATATATAAATTACAGAAAAACAAAATCTAGGGCAGGCACAGCTGTGCTTGCTTGCAGCAAGGATATTCATTTCTTTCTTAAGGATAAGTGTAATCTTTCAAGATCTCCTCACAATAGCATATGTGTCATCCCTGTACTTTCTTGTATTTAAGTGGAAAGGATGAAAGGGAGATTTGTAGGAGCCTACAAGCTAGCAGTGACATCTCTATTTTAGTTTTCATGAGAATAATAATAAAAGAAAAGATTTAACAAGCTCTAGAGACAAAAAGAGAAAGAAAGAAAGAAAGAAAGAAAGAAAGAAAGAAAGAAAGAAAGAAAAAAAGAAAGAAAGAAAGAAAGAAGATTTGTCTGCAGTTAAAAAAAAAAAGAACCTTGAAACTTGGCAAGAAATGTTTGGCATGCTAAGGCATAGATGTACCCTTTGTGCAGGAGCAGTGAAGAAGGCAGGGTTAGGGAAAGATACATTATGAGTTGTGGCAGCGCAGTGGTTAGAATGCAGTATTGCAAGCTAATTCTGCAGACTGCCAGCAGTTCAATTCTCACCCGCTCAAGGTTGATTCAGCCTTCCATCTTTCCAAGATTGGTAAAATGAGGACCCAAATTGTTGGGGACAATATGTATAAAAATAAATAAAAATTACTTGACAGTCTTAATTATAAGATAGGTATACAGAAAGAGGGAAGGAAGAAAAGGAAGGAAGGAAGGAAGGAAGGAAGGAAGGAAGGAAGGAAGGAAAGAAAGAAAGAAAGAAAGAAAGAAAGAAAGAAAGAAAGAAAGAAAGAAAGAAAGAAAGAAAGAAAGAAAGAAAGAAGAAAGAAAGAAAGAAAGAATTATCAGAAGTCTTCTATAATGTGTGTAACTTCATATGGAAATATCAGCTAACTTTATAAAAATGTAAGCCATATGATGTCATAGGGTTCAGGGAAGGGGGGGGGAAGTCTTCACAAGTTTCTATTTAGTAGCACTTTCAGAGGCAGTGATTGCATATGAATAAAACTTCACATATAGCCATGGAGCAGTGAGCCAGTGAGAATGCATGCTACTGCATTCCATCTTTCCTTTTTATTCCAAGAATTTTGTTTATGAAATGCAGAACTGTTACCCTTGGCAAAGCTTTCTGGAGACTCATTTTGATCAAGTAGATGTGTTGCTTATAGAGTTACGATTCATTCTTCTCACAAAGCTTGTGTTGTATCTATATATATTTCATTTATGTAGCACATATTCATGGGGAAACAAAAGAGAAAAAAAAGAAATCGCTTAATTAATTGTGGTCACTAATATTTCTGAATATTACTTTGGTTTGGAATCTATCGTAAGTAGCAATAGCAATAGCATTTAGACTTATATACCGCTTCATAATGCTTTACAGACCACTCTAAGCAGTTTACAGAGTCAGCGTACCTCTCTCAACAATCTGGGTCCTCATTTTACCAAACTCAGAAGGATGGAAGGCTAAGTGATGATCAAACTCCTGGCAGTGAGCTGAATTAGCCTGCAATACTGCATTCTAATCACTGTGCCAGACACAATGTCTTTCTTTAAAAAAATGTAGTTTATTCAATTTTATTATTATTTAATTCATTATTATTAATAATAAATTTCATTATTTAATTGAATATTATCAATAGTATTTTTGATTATTATTATTTTTATTAATAATTGGTTAGAGGCAAAGTCCAAGTCAGCTAAGTAAGAATGTTAAAGTATTTCAGTATCAAATGTTACTAACAGTGTGAAAGAGATTGCAAATTGAAATAGTTGCACTTCGCCAAATTAACTAGCCACATAGTTATGAGAGGGGCAAGTGTGTGTGTGTGTGTGTGTGTGTATGAAAAAGGAAAAATTATACATGATATAAAATTATGTGTATTTGAACAGATGCAACAGACTATTCTAAAATGATAATTATTCCATTGATTTTGTTGTATTCTCTTTTTATTACAAATAAAAATTTGCAATGATTTTTTGCAATAAACATGCTCTTGAACTTAGGCAAAGTGGGTACAGATGTTAGATGGAGAAAAGTTAAGAAGTTTTTAAAGATAACAGCTGGAACACATTATATCTCATCAATATTTTATACAACACTTTTATATACATAGTGATAATAGCATGCTATTTAAAATACCAAAATAATATATTTTGGATTATCTTTAGCACATATTTGGATACAATTCTAATGATTTGATATACACATTATCATGGCTATTTTTTCCTGAACATCAGAAAATGCATATGGACAGACTTAACCATAGTTTCAATTGGGAAACTGTGACCATCCTAGACCACGTCAAGTCCCAAACAGGGATTTCTAGAAGCCTAGAACTCTAGCAAATTAGCCATCAATAGACACATAGACATAAACAATATCTGTACCCAGATCTCCCAAATGGCAATTCTTCACTCATTCCTTGCTTATTGATCCTAATGTACTGAACCTAACTTTAGACATTTTCAGTAATAACTATGAAACTACTGGTATTCTCAAGCTGGAGAATAGAAATTTGAAGACTGTATAATGAGGACATAATTGGATGAGGTATTCAGGGTCATCCCATTACTCTAATTTATACAGGTTTTTCTATTACTTCAAAAAGAGAAATATAAGATTCTGCATTTAGGTAGGGGGAAAAATCAGATATACAGATAAGTAGAACTCAGCTCAACAATAGTACTTATAAGCAGGGTCTAGGTTTCCTGGTAGGCCATGTGTTAAGCCTGTCCCAGCGTCATGAGTTTCAGATGGTCGTGATTCAAAATAGTTTCCTCAGTCAAACCTTCATGGCACAAATGGGCAGAGTTTCTGGCAAGCAGGGTAGCTGTTCCTAACAAGGGATTGCTTACTAGTGGTGACTCTAAAATAAAACCTCCTTTGAGTTGCAAATACTCAAAAACGGGAATGCCTTTGCTCCATGAAGAGCAATTTATACCTCCTCTGTTCTGCCTTTCACTCAGCTCTTGCCATGAGGTCTTCTGAAGTGACCTCTTTCTCAAACCCCTTGTTGAACATGAAGCTGGCCTTGATACAAAGAAGGTGAAGGGCTTGGAAGCTAAATCCCATGAAGAAGTTAAAAGAGTATTTCTGACTTAAAGACATCCCAATGCTTGAAAGGCTGTCACAGGGAAGGGGGTGTTAATTTATTCTCCATAATGCCAAAAGTAGGAGAAGAACCAGTGGAAGGTGGAAGCTTTACAGAAAGAGATTTCAAACTTGAAATGAGGAAGAATTTCTGATTGTGAAAGCTACTAAGCAGTGGAACTGTCTGTCTCCTAAAGTCATAAATGCCCCCATCACTGGAAGTTTTCAAGAAAAGATTAGACATCCATTTCTCTGGGATGGTCTGAGGATTCCTGCATTGGTCAGGGGGGTGAACTAGATGAGTTCCAAGTTACCCTAAGAGACAATGGGAAAAGAAGCCAATATATTTGCTATTAGGAAACAATATCTGGGTTAAATAGAGGCAAGGATCTTTTTTCCTGGTATTACTATTAATATGAGTTATCACACCATCAGCCATATATTTAGACTGGATTTACTTTTTTTATCCACCTATCTTCCTTCCAGAGATCTGGCATAGGCAGATGTTGTTTGCTGTTGTTAAAAAGTATCTTTGCAGGATGTAAGCTGATCCAAGTAAAGCTGCCTTTTGTAATTTACTGATTATTATGGCTTTTTGCACAGTCACCCAGATGTTTGGATTTCACATTTTTGTCCACCTATCCAGTCCTTCCCAAGGATCTGGGCTGATAGGCTGTTGGTGTTGCTTGATGGTGTTAAAGATACTGTTCTTGCAGGATGTAAGCTGTTCCAAGTAAAGCTGTCTTTTGCAATTGACTAATGGTGATTTTGTCATCTAGATGGTATTCAAGTAGTGCTTCAGATGTATTATTATTATTATTATTATTATTATTAAAATTTATATTCTTCTGGATTCTTGGTTAATAGTTGTATGTACAGAACATTTCAGTCTACAGCCTTAGAACATTTACTTGGACATAGTGGGAAGAACTGAAAGTGGTAGGGCTGCATGATCTTGTCATGATTGCTCTTTGTTCTTTTTACTGTTATAAATTGTAATCAGTCTTTTAAGCATCTTTTATCTACACTTTGTTTCTGGAAACATCTTCCCCAATAGTATTAATTGTTGAATTGATCCAAAATGACTTTATTGTATATTGGTGAGAGGGAAAGAGTTGAATCAATGAGAAAAAAAAAAGACTGACCATCTATCTAGCAAACTCCATTTAAATCCATGGAGAATTTCCATAATAGTAAACACATCTAGAAAAAGGAAAATGATGGGATTTTAGCTTACTGTGAGGGATAGAGGGAGTGAAATATTTTCTTTGGCAACATTGATTGGGAAATGTAAGAGTTGTGTGGAATTGCAACCAGAATTTTAAAAGAATTGGCTCGTGGATCAAAAGGCGCTTACTTTAAACAGGAAGCAACTCAGGAAGCAAAGCTTGTTTTATTAACTTCCTTTTGTGGCTTTCCACTCAGTCACACAGATCATTAAAGGATAAGCAGAATCAGAGCAGTACAGGAAAGTCATGATAAACTGCCTTGGTAGGGCAGAGGGCAAAGCAGCAACTTCCACAGAAATAGAATCTCCAGTGATAAATCTCCAAAAACAAATAGAATTAATCCTGTGTAAATGGCTACAACACAGTGTCCAAATGATGGAAGAGCATCGCTCATGGGAGGGAGAATCTCTTCTATCACAGCCTGGAGGAGTTTGGCAGTAAAGGAGATTAACCTGGCACATAGGGAGGGTTTGTTTTATGTGAGTTAGTTTGACATTGAATTATATTTGGAAGATAAATTGGTCTGAAATTATGCAAATCAGAATAATTGGCCAACCTAAAACTTGGCACACAAGAACATATCAATACATCAGGACCAACCATTTTCAGAATGTTATGATGAAGGGCATATGTATATTTAAAGAAAGATCAAACAAACAAATGCACAATAGAAAGGAGAAAACAGCTCTTCAGGCCTCTTCAGCTACCAGAGACTGGGCCTGGACCTAAGGCTTAGCTATAAGCTAAAATGTGTCTATTTGTGTGTTTCTGTCTGTCTCTATGAGGTGGGGA
>NW_015388043.1:75683-86102 GCF_001527695.2 Protobothrops mucrosquamatus
CCTGTCACCAGAACAATAGGCTGGATGATTTGCCCTCTATTAATCCCTTCAAGCAAACCAAGGACACTTTTCTCCTGCTGCTTTCTCTGTTATGTCATGTCCAGTGTCTCAGTCCATTTTGGACAGAGCACTTTAGCTGGTTTCAGGCTGACCTCAGCAATTTACTGACTACTTCAACTGAGTCAGGGCTTGCTGTGCACCACTAAACTGCAGATCCTTTTTCCCTCAGATGCCTGGAAAAATTGAGAAATGGTACACTCCTAGATGTTTTTTAACAATAAAACCCAAGGAGAAAACTAGTTCCTCAGGGAAAAAATGTTAATAATAATTTAAAAGAGCACACATTTTTTTCTGGTTATAAGCTAAGAAGTATTAAGCTGCACTGAAAGCCCAATATGGTTTACATGTTCTATGACATTAAATCAATGATGTAGCTCAGTGAATACATGCATGTTCCTTTCCAGACTAGATGTCTCAGTTGTTGTATGCTCTACTAATGTATGACTTTGGGAATATTTTGAATGTTCTTAGCATAAAGCACTGTCAAACAACATACCTGTGTATCTCATTACAGGACCAACCATGTTACATTTATGGAGATGGATTTGTGTAGTCAAATGGCAAACAGTATTTATAATGTTTTTCTGTTCTTTTCACTGTATCTCTTTCTTGGACTATGACTCCCAACAATCAGGAATGTTTCCCAATAAAAATGGATGAAACAGGAGATTAAAATATAGCCAAACAATGGCATGTTGTGTTTTCTACCTACACCAGCGGTTCTCAACCTATGGGTCGCAACCCCATTTGGGGTCGATTGACCATTTCACGGGGGTCTCCAAGCAAGGCTGTCCGCCATTTTTTCCCCTTTTCCGGCGGGTGCCTTACCTCCCTTGAGCTGGGCCAGCTGGTGGTCGGCCTGCTCCATCTCTGCCGCTTGCCAGCTACACCTTGGCCGGCACAGGGGGCGGAACCACGCATGCGTGGCGCTCCCGGGCAGGGAAAGTCCTCGACTTACGACCGGTTGGGTAGTCCTCGACTTACGACCGGTTTAGCCCTCGACTTACAACCGGTTTAGTCCTCGACTTACGACCGGTTGGGGGGTCGCGGCATTAAAAAGGTTGAGAACCACTTACCTACACCTTTTTCCTTAATAGAAAGGCATATTCAGGAAACATATTCTGGATGGATTCTCCCTTTTCATCCATGATAGTGGGCAGCTTCTGTACTAAAATCATGAGTCCCAAAGAAAGACAGCTCTGCATTTAAGTTGAATCTTTTCTACACAAAGAAAGATTAGACAGGCCAAAAAAAAACCAATTTAAATGGGTGCTCCATTTAAAGGTATATTATTTAGGAAACATTTGGTGCTCCTTTCAGGAACATACACTGCTTATTTAGTATCAGCGAGAATAAATGGAAACTGCATTGACATCATTTTAAAAAAAACAGTTCATAAAGAAAAACTGTAGCCAGTAACCTCAACAGAAATAATATTGCTCTCAAAAGACAAACCTGAATGTTTGTGCTTAATAAATAAACTGCCTGGTTAAAACAAAATGAAACAAAAAAAGATAGATGTGGCCACAGATATGCTCTTCCACAAGGTATTGCAAATGTTAATCTTCAAAGGCTTAAAAGAAAGCAGGCACTGCATTCAAATAAGGAAAACTAGCCTACCTTTAAATTAATTATGAATAGTATAACCGCAGTATAGGCTAAATGCTTCTGGTTGCTTGAGTAAAAGCGTGAATCCATTAAGTCATGTATACTCAACCAACTAATAAGCTATTACATTTTCACTTCTATAAAAGATATAGCAAAGGTAATAGTTTCACATTTTTATGAATCTGTGGGATTTGTTTTAATAACATGTTTAATACACATGTGCAGATCTACTTAAATCTAGTCTGCATCAGTTTTGCAGGTTTCATGTATTATTCTACTTGGAATTATGGATGTTGAGGTCAAACATGTGCAATTCGGATTAATCAGAAAATCAAGCCCAAATTACACAGCAGTTGTCTAATTATTATAAAACATGTCTAGGTTTGATTGGTCTACTTAACATTCTTATTATATAGTGTTACATAATATAGAAATTGTACCTAGGAATTTCAGTACATTAGTGCAGCTTTTCAAATAGACATTCTAAACCAGTGGTGGCGAACCTATGGCACGGTGCCAGAGGCGGCATTCGGAGCCCTCTCTGTGGGCACACATGCCGTTGCCCCAGCCTCGCCTCCTCCCACAACCCCCTCCTCCAGCAGCTCCCCTGAAGGAGAGTCACCCCTGAGCGTGGCCCACGTGGAGCAGCGCAGCCAAGAACATGACAGCCAGGCAGCGTAGACAAGACACTGCCCTCACCACCCCATCGTGCACAGTTGATGCTGCAGGGCGCGGGCAGAGGGCGTGACCACCATAACGCTGCTGGGCTGCCTGGGCGATTTGCAGAGGGCCCTGGAGGCGGTGAGTGGCCCTGCGGGCAGGCGGGAGATGGGGGGCGGAGTGGGGATGGGGCAGGGGGTGGAGTGAGGGCAGGACCAGTTTTGGGCTCTCGGTCTCTAAAAGGTTCACCATCACTGTTCTAAACTCAGTTTGAACGGAAAGTTCCTAGCTAGCTAGCCTCAGCCACTGTTTTTAATTCATTTAGGTACTTGTGCTGGGCCCTCACTATTGTAACAGGCTTCCATAAAATTGCTTTGTCATTTTAGACTTGCATTAAATAAAGTTTACAGATATGGATTGTAGTCTTGATAAAGAAAGGTGAAGGTTCAGGAATAAGAAGTAACAACACAGTTAGAAGGTTATATATGGATAACTGTTTGTTTAAATATCTTTCCTGATTTCATCTTTTAATTAACACTTTGGGGCATTTATCTCCCATCACCTGAAAGAACTCAATTTCAAGCAGTATCAAGGTTCTGATGCTTGAAAAGATGTCTTCACAAATGCAGTTCCTGAACTTGAACATTTGTTTGACTAAAATTCACTATTCATCAAAATGCACAGAAAAAATATCCACAAACTTTCCGGTTTTCTATGTTTTTTGAAACACTTCGATTTTGTTATTTTTGCCCACCAAGGTCAAGCACAAGATGAATTAGGTTAAGTAATATAATTAAATAGTATTCCTCTAGGATTTATGTATGAAGGGCTAAACTGGTTTTGTTCATTAATTCCCTATAGCATCTTTTCTTATATTAGCATGGATAAAATTAATAAAAAGTTGGGATTTTTTTCTCTCTAAGCTTATTTTAAGAATAATACCAATGTTCTTTATTTCTCCTTTTTCCTTAGATAATACAAATTACATTGTTAAACCTTTATTTTCATTAAAATCCGTAAGCCACCCAGATTCACTTAGACATGAGATGGACAATGTCTACATTTGATAGATAGATAGACAGATACATACATACATACATACATACATACATACATACATACATACATACATACATAAAACATGCATTCTGAATAAAGAACTATATGAGGTGTTAATTAAGATGCTGCTGCTGCATTAAAAGATAAAAATGTGGAGTTCTTGTGCTTTTGAGCTTGGTTCTATGCTTGCAGATATTTCACTACCCAACTAGTTAACATTATCAGTGCTAGTGAGTGTGGGGTTTGCTTACTGCTTATATAGAGTAGCCTGCCCTGCCTATGTTGGTGAGGATATGGTTTTCTCCTTGGTAATCCCTTGATTATGGTACTGTTTTCTGTTTGATGTTTTGTCTAGTGTTAATCCCTGCTTATTGGGTGTAGACTGCTGGAAGGCATGTATTCCAATCTTTTTGTTTCCTTCTTAGCTTTTTTATTGTATCTTTTGAATGTTATGTAAATGTGGTTTATCTCTATATGTTTACTGATGGCTGATTCCAGATGGCCAAGCTTCTAGAAATTCCCTAGTGTTTTTGGATTTAGCTTGTTCTAAGATGTTCACAGTTTTCCAGTTGAAACTATGGTTCTGCTTCATTTTAAACCAAAAGAAAATAAAGTATATTAAGCTCTATACTGTGCAGTCCGAACCTTAGTGCCACTAGTTAAAGGATCCAGGGATCTTTTAAAGATTCAAGCAACAAAGTATAAACTTGAATGTACTGTACTTTCTTTTGGTTTAGAACAGGGGTAGGCAACCTCGGCTCTTTTATGACTCATGGACTTCAACTCCCAGAATTCCTGAGTCAGCTATGCTGACTCAGGAATTCTGGGAGTTGAAGTCCATGAGTCATAAAAGAGCCGAGGTTGCCTACCCCTAGTTTAGAATATGTGATCCCAGATTACCTGGTTTATAATTTAGCACAGGTCATGACCTACTAAAGCTTGTTGTGGAACAGAACTTTCTTAAAAACATGACTTCCTATCCTATTCTGCTCCTTTGGCTTCTCTTCCATTGTTTTCTGCTAGAATATCCCAAAATTTGTGAATACTAGAATATACCAAATAGCAGTGGAGAAGAATTACTATGCCAAACTTACAATTATCCATCAATGAAGCAATCTTATATCCATCCTAAAGCCAATACAAATGATACAGTAAGTGCTTGAACAAACAATACACTGGGCTCTACATTAAACTGCATCCCACTGTTTTAAAATGGGAAATCTCAACAATAAAATGATATAAATGCTGACATTGATTATTTTAGTACTTTTCAGAACACCCCAGTAGATTACCATTTGATCATTTACTTCACCTAAAATCAAGTATAAGAACTGATGAGAAAACTGTCCACTGTGGCTTACTTTATGCATCATAGAAGAAACAAATTCTGACTTAGCCCAAGCAAAGTTCACTAACTTTGCATAACAAAGAGCATTCCCAGCTTGGTTGCTTTAATAAAAACAAGATTAATTATATGTTCTTCTATGGCCCATTAATGTTTTAAAAACTTCTTGCAGGGCAATCTTGCTGTGTTTTTTTTCTTCCTTTGAGTGGTATTCAGTTTCAGCAAACAGATGAATTCTGTAACTGACATCTCCAAAACCCTTGGGAGAACTGTTAGTTGTACAATGTTGTGAAACATATTTTAAGTGAACCAGTGGCAGGAATCCTGATATTCTCCAGATGTTGTAGCCCCCCAGTCCAGCTAATTTAGGAAATGGTTTCTCAAACATGAGTCCAATAGGGGACAAACTATGTTAGAAGTGTAGGCATGTCAATATCACAGGCAATGTATCATTCATGGTACTTAGATAATATGAAGAGGAAATGTGATGCACCAGTTCTCAGTCTGCACAGGAAAAGCTGTTACCAGTAATCCATCTTTGATTAGGGTTGTCATAAGAACAGTAGGAGGTAGCTGTAAAATGTGTGATAATGTCACTTTTAAAACTTTAAAATAGCATTTAAAATATTAAATTGCCAGGTTTTCCTGTATTAATGTAGAAGCAGTAAACAAACATTGTTCAAGCTCACTTTATATTTACTGAACAGAAACTCAGTTATTTAAATTATATGTTTCCATTTAGGTAACCTAGCTTAAAAAAAATGGCAGGCCCATTTATTATAACAGAACTCCACTAAAAAGATATTGCCTGGGGAAGATCCCATTTTCCTAGTATCTCTACTTTAAAGTTCTGTTATTCGGTGAAAGCAAAACAGGGAAATGCAAAGTTTTCCTCTTTCCTGACATCAGCATAGCACACAGAATAATTTCTGGTGGAATATTATTCCTTCAATCCACTTAATATCCACTTAAGAGTAACCAGCTTTGGATGTTACAAGAAAAAGTCAGAGGTGCTTGCTCCTTCCATCATTTCACAGCTTTATATCTTCAGCCTTTTAGCTCTTGGCTTTTCTCCCACAAGGGCCTTCCTTTCCAAGTGACAGAACAAATATCATTAACGACAAATCCTATGACTCTAGGGGTGAGTGAGCACAGTGTTAGTTCCTTTGACATCTTCAGTTAACACACTAACACCAAAGCCAGAAAAGATATTTAACATTATACAGCATTCTTTTCTACCTGGAGCTATTTATATAAAGGCATGTTAGCTTACATAAGCTCAATTAAAATAATTCAAGAGAAAGGAAAACATACATCTTCCTATCATCTCCTGTTAACTTGCCTCAAGTTGTTTGTTCTTATTTATAGGACATATAAATAAGACTTTCTACTCCTCAGCTAGGATTACCATGCCTGGGAGTGTAATATGGATGCAGGAACTACTAGAAAATTATCTTGATCCAAGCCATTTACATTATGGTTAGGTAGCCAATGATTCCATAAAGACGTTGTGGGCCATACTAGTTGGATCCACTGGTAGTTTTGCAGAAATACAGGTTCTCTATATCCAGTCTATGTCAGCCAAATGATCAACTAGAACAGGGGTGTCAAACTGCCAGCCCGTGGGCCGGATGCGTCATGCCGAAACCACGCCCACCCCATTGCCGGCAATGGAAAAAAAGTCACGATACGTTGCAACACGTCCCGTGACGTTGCGAGTTTGACACCCCTAAACTAGAATGTAGTAATTTCATATGAGAATAATTTGAATGACATACAAAGAAAGCAAAAGAAAAAAGAAAGGAAAGGAAAGGAAAGGCACACAACACTCCCCCCCCCATTATGTTTATGCATTCTCCAGCAGAATCTTAGCTTGCTATTTTTTTTTTCAAATCTGAGCTGTTCACCAGAATTTGTAAATAAAGCTTATTGTGGGTTTAAATTCCAAAT
This sequence comes from Protobothrops mucrosquamatus, assembly GCF_001527695.2. Lineage (NCBI taxonomy): Eukaryota > Metazoa > Chordata > Lepidosauria > Squamata > Viperidae > Protobothrops > Protobothrops mucrosquamatus. The sequence goes on from NW_015388043.1 coordinate 82,366, forward strand.
GATGGTCTTCCTGGATTGAAACAATGTAATAAATTTAAAAGTCACACATGAAGTAGAGTAAAAGGAAGACATTTGGAGATGAATGCAGAACATGCAATTCCAAAACAGTGATGACTCAGGTAGATTGAGTTTATAATTAGCAGCTTTATTTTTAATCTTTCTTACTGATATTTCCTGAGTTGCTTGGAGTCTTTGAAAATGCAGCAGTGTGAAAGTTGAAAAGATGAGGCTCATTATCTTGTTAATAAAGCTTTTTTGGTCTTAGTCATCCTGAAAACAGAGCCCTTACTATTAATGCAACACAATGCTCCAAGGCAGCACTTTCTTATTGTTCAGCACTTCTCTATTATTTATATAGGAATTTTATTTTATTTTTTAATGTGATTAGTCTAGAGGTTTAAGAAGCCAATAGAGGATTGGCAACAAAGACTGTTAGAAACATGTTCATTTGAGCTACACATTTCTAAACAGCCTGAAAACAAAAATGTATTAGTATATTATGAAAAGCAATTTTCTGGAACAAGGAAACTATTAAATCAACTGCAGCTAATTTGTTCAGTACAGCACTTTTGCAGCTCAGCACTTTTGGTCAGAATGCTAGTATCTGTTATAGTTTTTTTTCTAAACTGATGATGTTCCCTGGCTATAAATGATGTTAGGTTATAGAAGTTTTGAAAACAAGAACAAGGTCTTTGACTTTCTTCTGAATTTTGTAATTTGAGTCGTTCTTTCCTTAGTTCTCAGAAAAAAAGTTCATCAAGAATTGTTTCTGCATAAACTCAATTATTAAACATGCCCATTTTCTTCACTTTTTCCAGCCAGGTTAATTAAAATTACAGACAGTAAAAGTTATGACATGTTTCACACCAGCTTTTCATCTTTGTGCCCGGGTATAGATATTAAGTCCATGTGCCTAAAATGGTAAGTGCAATAATGGCTTTAATAACTAATTCTAACTATATTCAGTATTTAATTTAGCAAATGACAGAGGCAGATACAGTTCTCCTCTGACCTTGGTAGCATGAACATTTAACTAAAAACAAAAATCCTCTGTACGCAGCCCAAGGTAAAAAATAACAGACAGTACAATAAATTAATGGGGGTCAATAGAGCAGATGGCAGCAGTTAATCAATTACAAGAATTCAGCTAAACTTCTGCTAAAGTAACTAGTCCTGTTTCTTCTCAGTTTAATCAACTAAGTCTAGTAGCCTGAAAAAATTGATTGGATTTCCACAACCTTGAGGTACCTCATAATTTAAAACTTAATATCTTCTCACCAAAAGACAGGCATCTAATTAGCCTGTCTCCAAATCTAATGGATATTCAGGAAAGTGAAATTCCATCCAACCATTACATACCTTTTGCCTTGAAGAAGGCATTTACAAGGTTTTGCAGCAACTCTGCTGGGTGTGAGAAAGTCACGGAGGAGAAGCTTTCCATTTGTGAGCAGCAAGACTAAATTACAATATAATCCCAGAAGACTTCATTATTTATGACTCTCCTTCTCCCGTCCCATAACAAATAAACTCCTGGCAATTTTACTTTTTATCCTGTAGCAAGAGAAGGGGTCTTGGTTATTCTCTTTTTTAAAAAATGGAACAGAAAAATGCTGCCCATTAGACTTTAACAGATAGTATTAAGTAGGTAATTGGAGACCACAAGCATTATTCTCCTTAATATTCTTTCCAAGGCTATTTGATGAGAAGAATGTGGAAGGGAATTATATGCTCTATAAAACTATGATAAAGTGTTGAAAAGTGATAATCTTAATGAGAAAGAGGCATCCAAGATCCCATTCCTCTAACAGGTTGTACAGTAAGCCATGTTCTTGTTTGTGATTAAAGTTTAAAATATATAAATATTATGATTAAATATAATAACTCAAGCTATAATGAGAAATCATACTAGTTAATGATTTTTTTAAAAGATTAACCAAACTAATCTATATAAATAAAAATGTAAAAGTTCGTTTGTTCAAAATCTTAAATCTCCAAAAGTTCTTCACCGATTGCTTTGAAATTTTGACGCAACGTTGCATTCAAATACGCACGTGTTTTTATATACCTACTATTATATAGATGTCACACCTGTGACAGGTAAAACATGCTTTTTTTGAAAAACAGCACCATCTGTTGGACGTAAAAGCAAACCAGACAATCTCTATATCTGCACAGACAATGGAACAACAAAAAATATTGTATACCCACAAGCATTGTGAAATTAAACATATTACAAACATGCGCTTTCTCTTTTCTTTCTTTTCCATTTAACCAGACTGAGCCACAGCAACGAGTGGCCGGGTACAGCTATCTTAAAATAAAAAGAAGTAAAGAAAAAGTGAGGCATACAGATCTGGCTTGTAATGCAATGGTGAGTTGCCAAGAAACTGGTTTGAAGACAACTCATTCAACTCTGAACTCAACTGAGAACCTTATCTTGAAAATTTGTATGTCTATCTTCCACTAACTGTAATCATAAATCAATAAAATACTTTTTTCATTGTTTAATCAAAGCATATACTTTTTTTTTTTTGAAACAGCAGTACATAGAGGGGAATAGAATGTACCAAATGTGAGCAAAAATATGATCAGAGGGTTTTTTACTAGGTCTCTTTATATTTAGGATTTTTTTTAAAAAAAAATAGAAATTGTAGATGTTTTATTTAGACAGAATTCTGATATGATCAAACCTAGTTTGTTTCATATGAATGGATGCAGTGTTTTTTTATGCAAGACCTGCTCTCTAGAGAATGTATTTATTTTTTTCTTGTATACTTAAAATACTTGTTTCTTATATTTTGAGAAATCATTGTTATAACAATAGTTGTAACATAGAGGCAGGCCTAATTTTTAAAAAAAGGTAGACTAAAGCCTTTGATCAAGTCTCAGGCTGCAGTCTTAAATTCACAAACTTGGAAATAAATCTGAATATGAGCTTTTTAATGAATATTCCTTGGATCTATTCTTATTCACACTTAGAGCTTCAGAAATATAGATTTCTTACCATGCTTCTTTCTTTCTTCTTCTTTGAAGGAATTCAATCACCCATCAGAATGATGGAAACAAAATAAATATCTTCCAATGTATATGCTAAATTTATTTTAAAAATGGGAATGAGTCTAAGCTAAAAATGGAACACAGATCAATAACCATCACTTGTACTTTTTCTGAGAGATCCAGCTGGCTATGGAAGGAAAGAAAAAGCTGAAGCAGATGATCTGATCCAGCAGGGTATTATTTCTTTTTAGGATCAAAATTTGGAAATAAAAAAAATATTTCCTCCCTCATAGCAGTTTAGCATCAACAACTCCTGAAGGTTGTGTGTTATTAAGTTGAGGAATCGTTAATACTGGAGATTCAGAAAGGGAAGAGATAGTGATTGACACAAGAAACAATCAGTTCCTCCAAAAGGAAAACTTTCCTCCAAAAGGAAAAGTTAAACTTCTGCCTACTTTCCTGCACTTTATATCTTTGCATATGAATGGGTAGAAAACCTAAGCTATTCCAGCAGTTGCTGAACTAAATCTATCAACATCCCTCACCACTGGTTCTTCTGGCTCAAGTTTCTCTTTGACAATTTTGAAAGGGCCATATCAGAGATAAGCCATAAGACCTCAGCTTGGATTCCAGAATGTTTTTCTTTAAAAGACACTTAGATCCAAAGGGCTGGCAGACTTCACTGTTAATATAAATATTTTCCATAATTATTTACTGTGCAACAGTTGTAAATTATACTG
>NW_015388043.1:86387-105785 GCF_001527695.2 Protobothrops mucrosquamatus
GTTTACCTCTGAGGTGCACTTTCCCCCTTCCTCCTGGAGCATCCAATAAGAAAAAAATGACCAGTCTCTAGTTTTCAAAAGGCAAAATCATTTTTATTACTTGTATTAGAAAAACAGCAGACATGCAAATATACAGAAAGTATCACACACAAGAAAAGATTAAATGAAGGTAAACAATTGGGATGGGGTGACTGTTCCTGCATTTTGAAGAGAAACCTGTTCCGAGCAAGACTGTACCTTAGCAGTCTCCTTAGGATACAGTATATTTCAAAAGCTTATTTGTACTTATTTAATGCAAACCGTTCTCCCCTCCCACCGAATCTCTTATACAATGCAACAGCTGTTTCAGTAAAAGTTGCATGGAATAGTTTACCTTGCACTTTTCCTGGCTGCTCAGATTCTTTTTCTGGACTGGACATCCTCCATCCTGGCAAGTCTAAATCCAGTTCTGTTCTCAATCATCCAAGCCATAGTTGATCCAAAGATGCTTTTGCACGAGGCAACTGGACTTTCTTGTTTTTCTTTGAAGATGTTTTGCTTCTTGTCCAAGAAGCTTCTTCAGCTCTGACTGAATGGTGGGCAATGGAAGGATTTATATTCCTTGCAGACAGCTGGTTATTTGCATTCTTTTAGAGAGTCGTTGAAGCCATTTGGAAGTTTACCTGTGTCCTCAGGGTCACCTGAGTAGTGCAAATGTGTGTGGTATAGTATAGTGCAAATATAAATCTTTCCATTCCCCACCATCCAGTCAGAGCTGAATAAGCTTCTTGGATGAGAAGCGAAACATCTTCAAAGAAAAACAAGAAAGCCCAGTTGTCTTGTGAAAAAGCATTTTGGGGCAATTCTCTCTTGTTATTTCAAGTTTTGATACTCTCCCAGTCACCCCACTTTTTCAGGGATGAAACTTGTCTGTTTGTCTCTATCTCTGTCTCTGTCTCTCTCTGTCTCTTTCTCTCTCTTTCTGTTTTGCTGAGCTACCATCTATACTCTTGCAACCTTCAGCCCTCTCATCCTACTAGTTGAATGGCAGAATCCCAACTGGGCAAAGTGTTGCAAGGAAAAAAATACTTTCTTCCTTCTGTTCCTCTCTTACTTACAAGTGGCCTTTCTGCCTTTCTTTAGACTCTACTTCTAGCACTGTAAGCTGAAAATGATTAATCCAAATGAACAAAAGATTTTATTACAGTACAATTCAGATCATAAAAGTAAAAAACAACAACACACCAGTTAAATACAGTGTGGTTAATCCAAAGAACCAGACTCTCAGGGATTGAATTATTAATGATTATTAAGAAGACAGTTAATATAACAATGCAGGAATTTCAGAGAGTATTCAACAAATGAGAAACATATATAGGCAAATTAAAGGTGCAAGATTCTTGTATTTTTATTTGTGCTTTTTTTAGTGCAAAAGTGAGGAAGCTTATCTCCTCTTCTGTGCCTAATGATTGTTTTGGAAACAATCCTCACTTACTGTCTTGTTTAATGACCATTTGAAGTTACAATGGTGGAATAAACATAAGTCATAGTCACTGATGTTTTGTTTCATGTTCAAAAAATGTGCTTTCCTTCAGTCGCTCCAACCTAACATGAATCTCTTTATTACTTCATTTAATCTCTCTAATTAACTTAGCATTTCTGAGGACCTTATTTCCTTTGCTGCTGAGTTCTCCCATCATAGATCTGTGCAACCAGATCCTCAGCATGCAAGTTAACTATCTTACTTTTCCATGGCAGACTCCTGTCAGTCTGTACTAACTTCAATGTCTACTTATTTCTTAGCTAACTGGATTACATATGTAATGTTTGTTCTGGACAAAGCAATTGTGGTTAATTACTGAAGACATCTTCCTGGAATTGAAAGGATTAATAATGCATCTGAGAGCCATACATTGGAAATCATAACTATTAAGGACAAGTTTCAACATCATCAGGAGTTTTAGAAAAGTTTGCAGTCTCTATTTTTGTCAACAGAAAGCTTGATAGGATTATAGTTGTAATTGATAGACTTGGAGCTATGTTGTATAGTACATAATAAAAGAGTAATGGAAGGGATAAATAATATGACTGTATTACACCACAAATCACAGACCTTGGTTTCTATGATTCTGACTGAACCCATTTTGAATATTTCATAATTCAGCATCTGATGACTCTGGGTTTTATGAGGAAAGAAGAATATCACTATCTGTACATCACATTTTATATATTTCAGTAATATTATCTAAAAAGATAAAGGTTTCCCTGGCCAGTCATGTCTGAGTCTAGGGCACAGGGTTTATCTCCGTTTCTTAGCCGAGGGAGCTAGTTTGTCTGAAGACATTTTCCATGGCCATGTGGCCAGCCTGGCTATACAGCAAAGGCACATGGAACACTGTTACCTTCTCACTAAAGTGATACTTATTAATTACTCGCATTTGCATGCTTCTGAACTGCTAGGTGGGCAGGATCTGGGGCAAGGAACAGGAGCTCACCCCATTCAGCAGTGCTTGGGTCTCCAACCCAGGCTGTCAGCTTTCCAGCTGACAAGGCTGCAGCTTTCCAGCTGCTAGGCTGCATTAACAGAGGGATAGAATCAAGATCACGTGAAGTATTAATATCACTTTACAATGCCTTGGTAAGGCCACACTTGGAATACTGCATCCAGTTTTGGTCACCACGATGTAAAAAAGATGTTGAGACTCTAGAAAGAGTACAGAGAAGAGCAACAAAGATGATTAGGAGACTGGAGGCTAAAACATATAAGGAACGGTTGCTAGAATTGGGTACGTCTAGTTTAATGGAAAGAAGGACAAGGGATAACAGTGTTCCAATATCTCAGGAGTTGCCACAAAAAAGAGGGAGTCAAGTTATTCTCCAAAGAACCTGAAGGCAGGACAAGAAGCAGTAGATGAAAACTAACCAAAGCGAGAAAATTTCCTGACAGAACAATTAATCAGTGGAACAACCTGCCTCCAGAAGTTGTGAATGCTCCAACACTGGAAGTTTTTAAGAAGAGACTGGACCAGCCACTTGTCTGAAATGGTATAGGGTTTCCTGCCTGAGCAGGGGGTTATACTAGAAGACTTCCAAGGTCCTTTCCAACTTTATTATTATTATATAAGCTCAGCGCCTTTAACCGCTGAGCCATCACAACCCTTATTATCTACTCCTTATTAAAGTCAAATTATGGCTTTTATTTTGAAGGAGTTGCTTTGATCTCTGAAATACTCTTATCTGAACTTAAATTCTTCAAATTTTTTTATGTCTTTCTCCTATTTATTTATTTCTCCTATCCTCTACGTCCTCTACAATTCTTATTTATTACAGATGATGGCAGGAAGAGCCAAAAAAATGTGTCAGCAATATTGAAATTTAATACTGATGTGGAGAGTTCCAAGCTGAGTTTATAAGGCAGATTGTTAACATTACATCCTTGGATTTAGCTTAGAATGTTGCTTAAAGGCATTACAGTTTGCAACTCATATTTTATGAAAGGACTTTAAGGGATGGCACCATATTTGAGGGAAATTCCAGGGACTGAAATTAACAAAGCAGATGGGCTAGAAGAAAGGTGTAGGAAAAATAGTGGAGAGGGAAAAGGGGACCCTACATTTGAATTCAATGTTAATATTTAGATTTTAGGTTTTTTTTCCTGCCTTCATTATTTTTATAAATAGCTCAAGGTGGCAAACTTATCTATAATCTTTCTCCTATTTTCCCCATAACATCCCTGTGAAGTGAGGTGGACTGAGAGAGAGTGACTGTCCCAAAGTCACAAAGTCAGCTTTCATGCCTAAAGTGGGACTAGAACTCAACAGTCTCCTGGTTTCTAGCTTGGTGCTTTAACCACTAAGGCAGTCCTTAGATTTATGACTATTTGTTTAATAATAGTTCAAAGTTACAACAGCCTCAGAAAAAGTGACTTATGACCTTCCTTAAAGTTACAGCCATCATACTACCCCTGCGGTTATGTGATCGCAATTCTGAAACTTGGCAACAGGTTTGTATTTACAACACTTGCAGCATCATACGGTCACAACTGGGATTTGTGATCAACCCAAATGGCTTCCAACAAGCAAAGTCAATCAGGAAAGCTGGAGTCACTTAACAATCCCAATTTACTAAATACTTGTGATTAGCTTAATAACCATGGTGAAAATTGAATCTGATCACATGATTAGCTTAATGACCACATTGCTTAGCAACAAAAATCCTGATCCCTTATGTCAGACATGTCAAACTCGCAGACGTCACATGATGTCGCACAACGTATCGGGACGGTTTTGCCATTGCCGGCAATGGGGTGGCGTGGCTTCCAGATGACGCATCCGGCCCGCGGGCCGGCAGTTTGACACCCCTGCCTTATGTGGTCATGAGGCTAGGACTACCTATAGACCAAACTGATATTGTTCCTCCTCCTGAAAAATGAGTTTGGTGGCAACATTTTGAGGTGTTATATGCTGCATCCAAAGTCTTGGATTGGACTTAATGTAAAATGCATGGCTAGGTTTTCAGGGTTCAGCCATCAAAACCTAAACTAGTATGAATGTTCTCCTAGGCAACTTAAGATAAATATTTATTTTTCTCTCCCTATCTTCAAACCATTATTTTTTTATTCCTATGGCAGAAGGATTGCTGATTACATTTCAGTGTCAGAATAGTATACAAAGACTCAAGAAAATACAATTAAGAACAGGAAAAAAGTTGGACTGCTTACTTCTTGCTACAAAAGGGCACAATCTGAAGGGCCAATAAAAAGAAAAAATATCTTTATCCAAAATGCCATGTTTATTGCTATACCTGAATTATTCAATTGCCAATCCTGCAATGCTCAGTAGCTCTTATATCTGCCTTTTTCTGATATGTCAAATCTGCCTTTTCACTGATTATTTCATGTGGTAACCCATAACACAGAAACTTTCTTGTAAATAGTGGATATTTTAAAAAAATAAATTTGGCATTTATCAAAATGATATACAATTTTAAATATATGAAATAGTTATCATCAGTACACATAGGGTATCATGTAAAACTACCTAGAATTATATTCAAAGTTTCAGGAAATATGCAGGTGCCTTGCACTTAGTCTCTGGTATGATACTGTGACTTATTCATATGAGGCAACACTTGTAAACATTTTATTGGCAGGTAAGGAACAATGTGAGACAAATAGTCTCTATATTTTGGACTGAAGAGAGCTGGAGTTTCTAATGACCCCAATTAAACTTCCAGCTTTGTGCTGATACAGGTGAGAACTAAACTTCCAGGTTTGTGCTGATACAGGTGAGAACTAAAAAGATACGTTTCTTTGATCTGAACTCCCATTTAATTCTTTACTGCCAACTTTTGACAGGCTTTATATAATAGCCTGTTAAAGTCTATGGGCACTGGACAGACTCTCTTCTTAAATATCAGTAACTAATGAAAAAAAGTCAGCAAACATTAGAAAGCCAAATCATTGAGGTTACAGCAATGCTAAGGATTCAACATTCACACATGTATTCTCAGCAAACACACTGATCAGTGATAATGTTAGGATTGTTTCAACTGCAAACAGAATTTGGCCTCCCTAATTCACTTGGCAATATAACTATGTCAACCACATCTTGGTGGCTTGATATGGACCGGATAATTTGTTTGTTGCCAAAGGTGCTTTCATCTTAATAGAGCCAATACCCAAAATTAAACCCATATCATAATTATATAAAAAAATAAAAATTAGTATTAATGACATTTATAGTTTATGGACAGAAGAAGTGAAACATCCGATAAAGGAACCTTAGTAATTGCAGGACTTAAAATTGCTAAACTGATTTCTTTATAAGACTAAAATTGATTAATCAAAAGATTCTATTTCAAGGCTACTTGATATTCCAAAGAATGTATTTGACAGGATAGATGTCAAATTTTATTGTTGGGCATATAAAACATTTGAGGGGAGGAGTTATTGATGATGTAAGTCATTGACACGCTTCTGAAATATTTTAACACATATAAATAGATCTCTAATCTTAATGTTAAGGAAGTTAATGTTATGTTAAATTATGTCCCAAACATTATAATCTGGCTATTTTTTTATAATATTTTATTAATTTTCTCATTTTTACAATTAAGTATTTAAAAAGCAACGTGATGACTGGGTTAATCAATAGTTCAATAGCATACATAAGTCTTTAGTATAAATCTCAAGTTACAACATCAGATATTTCCTCTCTTTTTCCCTTAATACTATCTCACATTAGGCTAATACAGTTATTATTATCAACTAAATAAAAACACCTTTGTTACAATTATCAATAATTTTTAGCTTATGCATATCTTAATTGTGTTTGCATTCGATCCTTATATACAATCAATGTCCTGTTATTGCTTCCCCCCGCAAGTTTTAATTTCCCATCAATATTCAAATTAACATTTGTTATTTATGATTTACAAGTATTTTATATTTAGGTGACCAAAGTTTCCTTTATCTCAACTTCCTTTTTCCCTTTTCATAACAAAGTCTAATATTCTAAATATACACCTTATCTATTTGAATATAGTCTTGTTCTGTTTTCTAAAAATTATCCATTTTCCACCATATTAAACCATTCTAATTAATAATACAGTATCTCCTCTAATAAGTCAAAACCCTTATAAGTGCTGTCTGGGTTAGCCAATAAATCAGTAATATACATAATTTTTTTAGTTTAGGTCTAATTTTTGGAAGCTCAAATATTTCCCCTCTTTTTCTAGTAATACCTGTTATCTCATATTGGGCAAACAGAATTCTTATTTTCAACTAAGTAAAAAAAATAATCTTGTTACATTTATCAATACTTTTTAGCCTATACATAAACTTTAATTTCCCATCAATATGAAAAAAAAACTCCCAACCACCCCCCCCCCGTTATTTATGATTTCCAAATATTTTATGTTAGGTGACCAAAGTTTGCCTTAGCTCAACCTCTCCCTTCTTCCCTTTTCATACCAAAGTCTAATGGTCTTGTTACACATCTTACCTATTCAATTATAATGTTACTTTATTTTCTAAAAGTTATCTATTTTCCACCATATTCAATCCTCTAATTAGTAATATAATATCCCCTCTAATAAATCAAAGCCATTATTTTCTTCAGCCTTACTCTGGATTTCTTCCTTTGCTAACTAACCTTCCATGTCAGTGCCTTTGAATCATCAAATAGTTCTCCCCTTATTATTATATATATTATTTGAAATAAGAAAGACCATTTGGTTGAAGTTTTTTGGAAGAACGAGCCAATTTGTATTCATTAGATCGCCTCCCTATTTCTCCAATTTCCCACAATTGTCCTGATAGGTTTATCTTCCATTCAATCTATTCTTCTTCCTTTTCTTCAAATTTCTTCTGATTTTTGTAAAAAGTCTTTTCCAGTTTCAGTGTTATCACTCCCTTTTCTGATTTTTCTGTTGGCTGGGTCTGTTGGTCCATTGGGTCCTCTGTCTTGGTGTTTAGTTGTTCCAATTTTCCTGTTATTTTCTGCATTGTTAGTTCTTTGGTTGTAGTCAAGATCTGGGTTTGTATATTTAAGCTGGCATCTTGTTCCTTTATGTTGCTTCTTATTTTGTCACAAGCTGAAAGGATGGTTTTGTGTATTGATTTCAACATAAAAAGGATTTTTTCCTGATCTTTATCCATATGCTCTTGATAGTATGTTAAGTTGAAAACTTTAGAATCAAACGTTAAAGATAGTTTTTTAACTTTTGTAGCTGGGTATGGGACATCTATTTCACGTGTTATAGGTGGTCTTTATAGTAGATTGTCAAGTTAGAGTTTATAGTCCAAGGTGTTCCATCATCTCGTATAATAACATATGCTTCTCATGTAAAGAAANACATTCATAGTTCAAACAAGCCAGATATGCCGCCCAGAAGTTCCTTCTTTGCAGCCAGGTTTTTCACAGGTAGTAACTGTCAAGGTCAAATACTTTTTTTTCTGGAATCTGGACTTCAAGCCAAGTCTCTTTTAGGCAATAACAAATTGTAATATCATACGTTGCCACAAGATGTCACCGACACCCTTTAAAGCTTTTTAAGTCCAAAATTTTTATGGTAGTTTTTCAAGTCTTATTTCTTTTTTTAATTAAAAAACAAACGTCTCCAATGAGAAAAGGAACACTTTTAGTCCCCAAGTTTCAAAAGAATATACATCCAATTAGATTAAAATTGTTCTTATAGTTGCTGTTTCCTGTGGATAGTTAGTCACCGCTTTTCTTAGAGGGTAGGGTAGAAATTCCCTTCCCTCTCTCCTCACAAGGGGAAAAATACTTTGGGCAGCTTTTACAGGAAAAAACACTTAAAATCTTAAAGAGAGGATTAGATCTCACCCAGTTTCATTTGCGTTGCTTTAAACTTGCTTGGTGGTAATTTTGACTTTGGCTGTCAGCAGCTTAGTGACGAGCCATATTGGTATGGCCAGTCTTTCCCCCACTAGTTTGGAGGGCTTCCCCGGATCAAACGGAAGGGCCGCCGCCCTCCCACAATTAAACAGGGGTCCCCTCCTTGCTCGTCACCCCTACAGGATGACTTTCAACCCGTTCCAAGGTCCCCCAGAGGAACGAATTTGGACGCAAAAGATGGAACTCATCTTCCTGCATCCGCAGCGCCATGATGGCAAACAGGAAGTCCCATAATCTGACTATTTTTGAGGAATTGTGACTATATCGGATATGAGGTATTGCTAAGAAAATTGTTTTGAAAAATTAGGAAAGTACCATTATTCTTGGTACTAAGGTTTAGATTCAAGAGAGGCGTAATTTCTATTTTTAAAAAGGCAATTTTATCCACAGTATTATGAAAACTGATGAAATGTATTTCCCTTTGGTACAGACTTTACTACATTTTACAACAGCTGAATATTTTCATTGTTTTTAACATATTAATGTTTAATGGATACATGATATCTAAAGATAGTTTGCTATCCTCAAGAGTTATAAATAACTTTGGTCAATTTACCATTGTTTTTACCTGGGATTGTGTGTGTGTATAAAGGGTCGTAGTGATTAAATAGAATGTTGGAATTTAAAATATGTGTAACACCCAATTTAAAAAAGCACATTAAAAATATGTTTCTCAAACTATCAAGTGGTCTTTGTTAGATGGATATTTAAAAGGTCATTTAAAAAAAACAAGCAGAAAACTTTTTCTTGGCTAAGTGCCACTTTATTCTTTTCCAAACAGGGCATGTGGCAGTGATGGAACCAGATACAGCAGAACTGACATTTTCATTCTTTTCTTTTATTCCAGATTTCTAAAAGGTTGATCCTCAGTGATAGATATCAACTCCCAACCCTACTTGGATATACCAGAGACTGCACTGGTAATCTTTCTTAAGCAAAACTTCTGTTCTGATTGTTCTCCATAGCAGAACCATCCAATCCATGTGTCAACCTCCAGCTTAAGTATCCAAATAAAAGTCCAGGATTAATTTCATTTCTGAAAAGCTTACTGTTTATTGAATACATGGCCTGGTAAAAGCAAGGTACAAATAACTCTACAATCCCAAGGCATCAGACCATGGCATATAACAATGACTTTCCCAGCCAACACCCCCTCCCCATATGTCCATGTAGCTCATGTAAACACATTCTCTTTGTTATGGGACCTATCTGCTATCTTCTTCACACCTGCTAAAATGTCCTTGAAAGGGTTCCATACTGCCCACTTTCAGCAAGCTTCCATAGAACTGGAGTGGTTTCGTTTCTCTAACTAATCCATTCAAAAATAACACCTACCCCCCCCTTATTCTAATGGCAAGATGAAAACAGAGAGGCAAGTACGGTAGCTGCCAAATTTTCACTCTTGACACGTCTTTAGAAAAATAAAGAAGCAATTGGATATTCCAAGCATGAGGTACAGGTTTTTCTTAAACAATTCTTAAACACTGCCAAATGTGGAAATCACCCTTAACTCTATAAAGATTTGCTTTGTTCCTCTCTATTCATGTCAAGTTACCACTTGCAACCACTACATGTTAAGTGCACTCCCCTGAATTCCTTTTTAGAGCAAGTTACTTAAAATAGCTCTAATAGGTAGCATGCCAAAGTGCTTTTTAAGAATGTACGCTGTGCCTCCACTTTTCTTTTGAGACCAAACCAATTAAATTTTAAAATTGAGCATTAGTTCTTATCATGCATTTTACATAGTTGTTTTGCTTTCAATATAATTTTACGTTGGAATTCCTGGGTCATTCAGCATTTGCTTCTGCCTTTTTTGAATAATGCATTAGATATTTTCAGGTAGAAATCAGCAATGTGAAGAGCTATCCTGCGGAAAAATTTTGCAAACATATTTTGTGCCCTAGACTCTTTAATCAAGCACTCTTGTTCAAGGAAATGACAATTTTCTTGTTTAAAACACACAGCCACATATATCATGCAAAAGGCATTTATTTATATCTATTATTTGCCAGAAATCAGAAGAGGCTCTCTGAATCCATATGAAGAATTGTTTTGTTTTGTTTTTCAAATGTCCCTGACAAAATGTCCTGCTAGAATAAGAGGCTAGTATTATTATATTGTTCTTATTGGATGAACTTCAATTTAAACTTGATATTTAATACTTTGAACTCTAATTCTTGTAGTCATATGAGCTGGGCAATGCTGCAGCAGGGATTTAATAAGACAGACTGGCACGCAAGACCAGTTTTATTACAGGAAAAGTGCAGAAAATTATTTTGATCCTTTGTAGATAAACTTCTTCAACAAATCCCTAAAAACATAACCATTTCTTAAAATATACATAATATATGTATATATTTTTTAAAAAATCTTGAATGGAATTTAGTGACATAACATTATGATTTCTCAAGATGGAGATAATACTAGCAACTTTTCCACAAAAAAGAGCTTTAAAAGATTGAAAACAAAGTGTAATAAGCAACCTGGAAATCACAAAACTAATGTGACTGGTATAATTTTATCTCCATTGACTTAAATTCTGAATTTGCTTTTACTGGCAGCTCAAAATAGACAGTATCACAGCTTGTCTTCATGTATTAATAGTATGCTAAACATACTATTAAAAATTTATTTAAAAAGATCCAATAACACTCTTCAAGATCAGCTGCTTCATATTTTCTTATATGAACCAAATGCCCGCAAATCTATTCTGATTTTCAAAATATTAAAAAGTATGACTAATGTCATTGGTCAGTCCCAAAAGTGTTAGGGTTTCTAATAATTTGGGAGCAGTATATATATTTGAACTTCTGAAAACATTGGTTTTTCTCAAAAAATGGTTTGTTATAAAACATAATTAGCAGACGGCAAACTGGTGAGGCCATTCTATGCCATGTTTACACCTTTTTTTTCCAGGAGAGATAGGCAAACTTGCAAGCACTGGACTGCAGCCACCACCATTTTTAATTTCTTGCAATGCTTACACATCATTTATTGGAACCAGCAATTGGTGCTTTGAAGCAGCTCATTCTTGTTTAATTTTTTTTTAAGTTTAAAAAAATATAAATCAAAATCAGGTGAAATTAGGATTTGACAGGTGCCAGTGGAAACATCTGTGAGAATGGGGACCACCTTGGTGACCTAGAGTTTCAACAGCAGAAATATTTAATATAACATAAATATTTGCTGCAATTATAATGAATACCTTCTCTAACCTTGTGGATAGACTGCTTGGAGCTTTATCGGTGGTGCCAATCATTCATCTACTGTGAAAGAGCTTGGGGTTAAATCTTACAAGTCTGAAGAAAAATGATAATGAAGACAAATGTCAGGATAAAATAATATATGCAGTACTGAGTCTGAAATAAGAAATGATACTATTCTCATCAATACAAACAATGCCTAATTGCTAGTGACTTCCCAGTTATCCATATTTCATGCAGGTCTCTATACAATAGCAATGTTCTCTGTCCAAATTAGCAGTTTTTACTTGCAATTTATAATTTCAGAAATATTGATTTCATTTCTGTCTAGACAAACTACATGGATAGATATATAATATTGACTCAAGGCATTATTTTTCATCTTCTTAATCTTTAATTTATGTTACAATAGTTCTTAAATTGGATAAAAATGCACTATTCATATAAAAATATAATCTTTTGACATAAACGTAACAATACCACCTAGAAAAAGTAGAATGCAATCACCATAATAAAATTTATGCTTTCATGCCATGGTCTGTTTGCAATGTCACAGAAAAAGTAGGACGTTTCATATTCTTTTTTTTTTTTTTAGAAAATTTTATTGAATAAAAAGAAAAAAAAATTAAAAACATTGAACATGGTAAATCGACATTTGACAAACATCTCAGTCTCTATTTACATTAATGACAAATAAATCTTCTTTACAGTAGCATCATACTAATCTCAATCTTATCTCATTACAGTGACCTCCATTTTTTTTCCCACCATCTATAAAATTTATTCCATATTTGATAAAAGTCTGTTTCATCCTGATTTTTTAATCTTTTAGTTATCCTGTCTAATTCTGCGCAATACAAGATTTTCTGAATTAAATGTTTCCCCACTCGATGCCTCTGTAGCTTTCCAATTTTGAGCAAATAATATCCTTGCAGCTGTAACCACATGGATGAATAAATATGTATCATCTTTACTTACATTTTTTTCAAGTATTCCTAACAACAAAGACTCAGGTTTGTACTGAATGTTTTGCTTGGTCATTTCTATTGCCCACTCCCAGACCATACGCCAATACACCCGTGCTTTCCTACATGTCCACCAAACATGAAAAAAAGTGCCCCTTTCTGTTTTACATTTCCAACACATAGGTGAATATCCGTTATAGATTTTGGCTAATCTGGCTGGAGGGAGATGCCATCTGTAAACCATCTTATACAAATTCTCTTTATATGATGACGCCAATGTGATTTTATTATTTCGCATGCATACCTGCTGCCATTGATCCAAATTAATGTTATGTCCTATGTCTATCGCCCAAGTCACCATTGTTTCTTTGACCTGTTCTTCGAATAATCTATACTCCAGTAAGTGTTTATAAATATTCTTTATTTGTTTTTTCTCCGGGCCCAGCAATATTTTGTCTAGTCCCGTATCTTGTCTATTAATACCCCATTCTTGCTTATCTTTCGTGTATCTTGCTTGGATCTGGAGGTAAGACCACCACTCTATATCAATGCCTTGTTGACTTAACTCTTGTTTTGATTTTAAATAACCCTCTTGTGACAAAATGTCTTTGTATGTAATGACCTTATCTTTCCTAAACAAATTGGGGTATGTAACTGCCTCCAGTGGCGATAACCAGGTCGGAATCTTTGTGTAGTATTGACGTTTGACTTTGTTCCAGCTTTTTATTAAACCTTGCCTAACCTTGTGTCTTAAAAAATATTGGTGATTTCTGTTTTGCCCCATCCACATGTGAGCATGCCATCCCTGCTGCAGATCATAACCCTCTAACTGTAAGCATCTTTGATTTCCTAAGGTTATCCAATCACTGATCCATGTCAGGGCCGCAGCTTGGTAATATAATTCCCAATCAGGGAAACCTAAACCACCCCTTTCTTTGGCATCTTGTAGAGCCTTTAATTTTATTCTAGCCCTCTTACCAGCCCATACAAATCCTAAAGTTATTTGGTTTAACTCCTTGAAAAATTTCGTATCTAGTTGAATTGGGATATTCTGAAACAAAAATATCATTTTTGGTAGAATGTTCATTTTTACTGCTGCAATTCTCCCAAGTAGTGAAAGGTGCAAGTTTTTCCAGCGTTCTAGATCTATTTTAATATTCTGTACTAATTTACCATATTCTTTCATATTCTTTATTTGCTTGTTGTTTTAAGATTGGAATGTCTACTTTTTTGCCAGGCTTTAATGACATAGGAAATCTTAAGTCCCCAAATACACTTATTTCAAAACAGGTTTGTTAACTATCAAAAAAGCAGGAATTCTGGATTCTTATGTCTACTAGGATTTCTATGACTTACAGTACCAATATCTACTTCCATATCAATATTTATATTACATATGTCCACTTTAGTAAAAAATTAAGGGAAAAACATTGAAATTATAGGTTAATTTAAGTCAAAATGATAACACTTAAGAAAATGTATATTCCTTCTTGCTTCTTCTTCTTCATTATCATGAAAAATTCAAGCATAAATTCGAAAAGCTTCCCAGGCATTTTGCTTTTGTGTCACTCTTGAATTCTGGGCAGGGAGCCACGTGAATGTGTTTCATTTTAGGAGATTTTTATTTGGATCAAATCCATAATCAACTCCATTTCATTAGCTAAAAGGAATAAAAATCTTTAATAATAAATCTATATGACGCTCCTAAATTTTAACATTATTCACTAAAAGTTCCATTCTCCTGAGCTTGCGTTTATTTTTTGGCATTGGTTTGTCATATAAACCATTTTTAAGAAGATGCTCCTTGCTGTGATGGACTTGGGCACCATGCTGGATCTGGAAAGCACAAAGAGCTTGAAGAGGACGAAGTACAGTCTGGTTACAAAGACAAAAAAAAGAAAAGAAAACTTAGAGCTAGACAAACATTACTTAGGCCTGAAGTGAAATAAATACCTTGCTTCTGCACAGTTACTTGGAAGTGATATTAATCTATAAATAAATTTGCTTGAGGCTGTGGAATATATCCCTAGTTTTTTTTAAAAAAAAGCCAGTAAAGCAATTTCAAGCATGATTTTAAAAGCAGTTACAATCTCTGTTTCATGGTTTACACACTGAACTGCTTAGTAGTATGTCACTACTAAGAATGAGTTTAGCTTCCACTACTATTTCTTGCTAAATAAACTAGAAATAGTAAATTAAGGGAAAATATTTAAATCGAAAGTTGTTTGGGCAAAGAATATCATTGTATAGAAAATGTTTTCCACTACTACGATTCCATTTTGTATAATGCTAATTATAGGAAGGACATAATTTTTAATGACACAATTATAAATCCTGAAAGTACAAAATTGTCCCTGTAAAGAGGGTAAGTGGAGATAAAAGAGTAGATTCCTCTGAGCAAAACTCCCACTAACACAATGTTACATCATGTAGTTTCCCTGGCAATAATATTGAAGTTATTTGTCACTGCATTTGGAGTTTTTTCCCGATCAACAAAGATAATTTTGTGTTCCTCTCTGCAGTGTCATTTTCCAGTTGTGTGCCAGTTACCATCGATTGCCCACTTGTTTACTAAAAACAATGACTGACCAATATCATTATTGAACAACAGTTATAAAATATTCAGTATGATTTTAGTTGAAAGGATGAAAACTATTCTGCAGTTCTGCAAACGATTCTGCAGGATTTTACACATGACGACCAGTGTGGTTTCTTACTTAAAAGACAGTTGACAGAAGCTATCAGAAATATAATTTTATTATATTAGAATATTTTGAAACACCATAATGAAAAACAAGATGTGTTGATCTTTATTGATATGGAGGAAGCATTTGAAAATTTGAACTAGACTTTTCTATTTAACTTTGGAGAAAATTATTAAATGGGTGTGATCAATATATACTATACAAACAGCACAATTTACAGTCAATGTCAAACTGACTAAATCTTGTGACATACAAAAAAGGACAAGTCAAGGCTCTCCATTTCTGCCACTGCTATTCATTTTAGTTCTTGAAGTTCTTAGCAGATAGCAATAGTAATAGCAATAGCATTTAAAATTATATACCACTTCACAGAGCTTTACAACCCTCTCTAAGCATACAGAGTCAGCATATTGCCTCCAACAATCTGGGTCCTCATGTTACTTACCTCAGAAGGATGGAAGGCTAAGTCAACATTGAGCCGGTGATGATCGAACCCCTGACAGTCAGCAGAATTAACCTGCAATACTGCATTCTAACCACTGTGCCACCAGGGCTCAGATACATAAAACAGTATGAAAGAATAGCTTGGGTGAAGGTTATAGAGTGGTATAGAAATTTGCAGATAATTTAATGGAATAATTAAAAGTAATACATGAATGGAAAAGCTAAAAGAATTTGATGCATTAGGTGGATTTAAAGTTAACAAAGAGAAATGGATAAAGTTAATAAAAATATAAATATGGAATATCCAAAAGAGTTGATGGTAAAAACTGGTTTCCATACAGAGAAACAAGTGAAATATTTGGGTACTACCATGATTAATATGAATTGTATATTATTTCAAAATAATTATATCAATGTATGGAATGAAATTATGAGAGACTTATTAAGATGGGAAAAATACAATTATCATTGTTTAGAAGATTTTCTGTAGTAAAAGTATTTCCTAGAATATTGTTTTTATTTTTTAAAAATACCTTTTCTGAAAAATGATGTACTTTTTAAGTAATGGAAAAAAAGACGTCCAAATTTATATGGCAGGAGGAAAATCAAGGGTTAACTATAAAATTCTTGAATATGCAGAAGAAAATAGGATTAGGATTGCCTGATTTTAAATTACATTTTGCAGCCTGCTGCTTGGTTTGGATGAAAGAGTGAATGTTGCTGAGAAATAAAATAATGTAAGAATTAGAAGAATATAACCCGATATTTGGATGGCATTAGTTTTATGGGCTATGCCTGAAAATACCTCATTGCTTTTAGTATAGGAAAGTATTTTAAGAAAAGAAACAGTGGACAAAGAGTACTGTTTAACATATCAAGATTTATCAGTACAGGAAAATGGAGAAATTAAGATAATGCTGTGAGAACAATTGAATCAATTTTCAAAGGTTTTCATCTGCACATTTAAAAGAAAGATTTAATAAAGTAAATATTAGAACTGAGCAATATAAAATGAAATTTGAACTGAATTATATAGAAATGATGAACACGTGACTGTAAAATGTATAAAGCTTCATTAAGATTTGAATGGAAAAGGAACAGGTTAAAGATTGAATGATAAAATGGGCAATTAATTTTCATTATAATATGCAGACGGCCAAATGGGAGAGAATGTGGATAAATAGGATGAAATTCACATTATGCTATAGTTTAAGAAATATTTTTTATAAAAGGATGTACCTTTTTATGTACATCATTTTATGTACCTGCGGACCCTGCAATATGATGGGAATAATACAAAGAAGAAGATGTACCTTTATATAAGACTTCGGAAAAAATGTCAAAGATATATAAAGATACTTCAAATCAATGTTGGAAATGTGAAAAACAGGAAGTGAACATGCATAGTGGACTTGTGTGAAAAAACCAAAAAAATCTGAATACGAATACAAATATCTAGATACAAATAATTTTAAAGATTACCATTGGGAAAAATGTAGAACTTTTTTTATTGCGGCTTATGTATAGCGAATTAGAAAGATTGATTTTATATATAGTAACTGCAATAAGTTTATTATTTGCACAATGATGGAGAAATACTGACGCACTCACCATAGAGCAGGGGTGTCAAAC
Source organism: Protobothrops mucrosquamatus (assembly GCF_001527695.2). NCBI lineage: Eukaryota > Metazoa > Chordata > Lepidosauria > Squamata > Viperidae > Protobothrops > Protobothrops mucrosquamatus. The sequence continues at coordinate 103,736 of NW_015388043.1, forward strand.
TCGCCACGTCACGTGACGTGTCGCGACTTTTTCTCCATTGCCGGGGGTGGGTGCGGTTTTGGCATGACGCATCCAGCTTGCGGGCTGGCAGTTTGACACCGCTGCCATAGCGGAATGGAATGTGAAAATGGCAGAATGGCAGAAATGACCCCTTTAGTCAGGGACAAAATAATAAGTACTTCTATAAAAAAACTAGAAAACCTTTATGATTTTTTTTGTTGAAAATGGAGAAAAGTGAAATGAAAATTTCTGGATTTGATTTTTGAAAAAGGATTGAATAAGGAATTTTTGAGAGAATCGAAACAATTAGTTTATTTACAACTGTTGGAATAAGGTTGCTTTCTTTTTCTGATTCCTGTTTTTTTCATATAATCAGTTTTTATTTTCTGTTTTGCTCTTGATACCATTTCTTTTTTTCTTAATCCTTTTCTATTTTTCCTATATTTTTATTTATCTTTTATGTACAAAAATAATTTAGATTAAAAATTACTTAAAAAGACAATTACCCATTTCCATATTTACTTATTTTTTAAAAAACAAAACAACCCCTCCCCCCAGACCTCATTGTCAAAATTGTTTTCATTATAAAATATTTGTTTTTAAGCAGAAAAGTAATGTTGAAGATTGCATAACACTTCAGTGGATTTTAAGTACTAAAGACCGAGTATCACACTGTAGAGGTTTTGGACTCAGACTCAGAACAGGAAGACTTAGGTTCTAGTGCATACTCAGCCACAGAATTTCACTGGTGACTTTGGGCCAGGGACAAAGATAGCAGGATGGAACATTTGCCACAACAACCTTAACCGTCTCAATGAAAAGCAGAATATCAATTTAATGAATAATAAAAAATAAAAAATATTGTATGTGGTGATATGATAAAGGACTGGATTGATTTCTATTTCTGTGAACTCTCTAAACTTTTATAACTTTTCCAGTTTCCTTATGACATGACAAATACAACTTCCAAAAGTTGTAGGAGGCTAAAATATATAAGGAACGGTTGCTGGAATTGGGTATGTCTAGTTTAACGAAGAGAAGGACGAGGGGGGACATGATAGCAGTGTTCCAATATCTCAGTGGCTGCCACAAAGAAGAGGGAGTCAAGCTATTTTCCAAAGCACCTGAAGGCAGGACAAGAAGCAACGGATGGAAACTAATCAAGGAGAGAACCAACCTAGAACTAAGAAGAAACTTCCTGACAGTTAGAACAATTAACCAGTGGAACAACCTGCCTCCAGAAGCAGTGAATGCTCCAATACTGGAAGTTTTTAAGAAGAGACTGGATAGCCACTTGTCCGAAATGGTATAGGGTTTCCTGCCTGAGCAGGGGGTGATGACCTCCAAGGTCCCTTCCAACTTTATTATTATTATTATTATTATTATTATTATTATTATTATTATTATTATTATTATTATTATTATTATTAAACGATAGCCATTGTTTTGTTTTGTTTTTTGCTACACAGTAAACGTATGTTTTTCAGCATATTACCTATATTCTAATGTACTATTTAAAGAGTTTTATAAAGCTTTTTCAGTCTATTTAGTCTAAAAGTTAGCAACAAGGAATAAGCTTTATATTAAAAATCATCTTTGGGGTATTTCTGGCAAAGCTGACAGCCATTTCAAGTGACATGTCCAAAAGGCAAAGTGCATGGAAAGCATTTCAGTATTTTGACAGAGTCTTCCATCACAACGCAGTGGGATCTCTTACAAAACAAAGGTTAATGTCTTATTGTTCTTCCTTGACCTAGTAAAATAAGCTTAACCACTAGAGATATCATGTGCCAAATACTTGTAATGTCATTTGGCAATTTTAAGTAGATTGAAATAGCTCCTATGATAAATGTTTTGTCATAATATATACTTTTTAATCTCATATAAATATCTACATATGGGAGTGGGCTTACAGATACATTTTAATCTTCATGCTGATTACCAGGTTTTCTTAGGTCATTTTGAAAAATAACTTGTGAAGTAATTATTTTGCATGTAGGACTATTAATCATTTAACTGAAATAAGATTATGAGCATTCTATAACAATTA
>NW_015388043.1:106518-122808 GCF_001527695.2 Protobothrops mucrosquamatus
AAAAAAAAAAAAAAACAGAACTCCAAGGCAAAAGGTTTCCTTAAAGAACATATTTATTGGCTACAAAGTATCCGCACGGTCAAAAGTGAAACCAAGACTGAAGTTCCCTCCCCACTGTTACAAAGTTGAACTTCCCACCCCAAAGTATGTCATAAATCACATCCCCAATAAACTATTTTGGCGGGCTTTCTAATGGAAAGCTCAGTCCACCAAAATCCAAGCAGCAATGACCTTGGTTCCCACAGGACATCTTATTGTTTTGTCTAACTGCAAAAGCACATAACCCCGCTCCCAACTGTGGCAACCGAAAACGAAGTTGCAGTGTTGACACCTACTCTTTCTATCTTCTTTCCCTTTTTGATCACAAACATGATCTATTGTTTCTAAAAGGTTTGCCATACTCTTGTCCTTTAATCTTATACCAAACGTCTTCCTCATATCAAGAATCCTCTACTCTTCTTTAAAAAGAAAACTATAGCCATTCAGAAGTCAGTGTTGCTTTTACTCAAAACTGAGCGTGGCTATGTGAAGAAACAAATATCCCAAGCTACATGTGGGATGTAAATTGCAACTCCATTAAATATTCAAAAATATTCCTTTACAACGCTCACATGTTGATTTTCTTATGTCATGGTAAAGGAAGGCTATGTTTTTCTCTTTTTTCCCCTTTTTTAATTTCTTCTTATAAACTCCCTTTGCATGAATATGATGAGAGGACTAGTTTCTAAGTCTTGTCATAATTGTTGGTTACACAGCAGCTACACAAGGAACTGCAGTCACAGCTTTGAGTTAGGAGAGAGATTAATGACACTAAAATAACAGCGAAAAGGAAAAGTTATGAAAGAAAGGAGGCACAGAAGGACACTACAATTTCAAATACAATTTTTGGAAGCCTTGGTAAGTAAGAGGGACATATTTCTGAATAAAGAAACAAGATTAGGTTGTTGTTACATGGTTGCAAATCTTATACCTGCCTCCTTTCTCTCCTTCCTCTTATATCTGCTTAACTACCAAGCTTAAACTAATGCTGTACATGGAGAAAAAAATGCATTTTTGCTAAACTGAACTTGGTAATGTCCCACAAATGTATGATCAAATGACAGCTATGCAATGTATTTAATGAAGCAACATCTTACTTTTAACATATATTTCTATATTTATTCAAACCTGCATATCCACATTATATAGATTAAAAGGTGAAAATTGAACATTTCTCAAGTTATAATGGCAACTGGAATGGAAATTTCCATTGCTAAGCAATACAGTTGTAAAGTGTGACATCACATGGTTGTATCATTTATTGATGGCAGTCTTGGCAGTCCCAGTTGCTATCATGTCCAAGACATGTGGAATCTTAAGGGGGAAGTGGTGTTGGTCCCAGGTATGGGAGTGACATGGACTGGCAGTGAGAAGCAATAAGAGGGCCAACACAGGCTGGGCATGAGTTGGAGAAGGTCTTGGGAGGCCATGAGTAGAGGGGTGCTGCAGGTGGAAGTGACTTACTGGAGTGACCTGAGAGCTTCCCCACCTGCTTCCCCATTGACTTAGCTTGTGGGAAGCCAGCAGGGAAAGTCACAAATAGCAATCATGTGACCACAGATGCCTGTGAGTTGAGGTCCCAAGTGCCCAGATCACAATCATGTGACTGTGGGGCTTCTGCAATGTTTGTTTATTTAGGAACCGGTCTTAGTCTATTTGTCACCATAACTTTGGTCATAATCCAGTGCCACTATAATTTTGATAATTGCTGAACAAATGCAAACAAAGTTATGCAATAAAAGCAACAAATCAAGTGTCTTACTAATCTCATATGTCAGGCTCAAAGCACGCATGCGAGGTTGCCATCATTATCACTTCTCAGTTTGCCAATGAACTAGGGGGGAGGAGAGGAGGGAATGGAATGCAAGCTCCAGACAACAAGTAATCCGCCCCATGTGAACCAAGGACATTTCAGCAGGTGTTTGCAAACCCACAAAGACACTTTCTCATAACAATTTGGGACTCGAATGGACCATGTGACCTGCACTAATAGGGGGAGGGAGAATTCTATATTTTAATTATAATGGTTTGCATGGAATTAAGCAGAGCTGGTTTTTGCTTCATTTGTGCCAAAATGATGTACTCAATAAAGTTTTGCATTAAGAGATCAGATCGTCTTGATGGTGCTTGCTTGGTTGGGTTCGTTAGTCGGGACCTTGACAGACACATTATTGACTCTTTCTTTGAAATGTTTCCAAATTCTCCTTTACTTCATTAGCCACCCCGTGTACCCACACACACCTCATTTAGCTAACAAAATGACAATGAAAACCAAGGAAATTGATTTTACATGCTTTGTGCCATAGTGGAGCAACAGTGCACAATGTTGAAAAAGAAGCTTTCTGAAGGCCTATCAAAGAAGTGGTATGAAGCATATGAAAAGCAGTGGACAAAATTAATGTAAAAATAAGGGGGTAGAAAAAAGAAACGTAGGAGAATGATATTTCTTTCTGCCAGGTTTTCTAAACTTAATGTATTAAAGATCTTAATTAGGAAGATTTAAGAAAAGATGGAGTAAAAACTTTGAACTGTGGCCAATAAAACAACCTGTTTTTTTAAAAAATAAGCATAGCTTGCATTTGATTATTCCATTAGTGGAGTACATGACTTTAAAATTACCTACCTCTTTAATTGCATCATTTTTTTCCACAATGGTTAGGGCAATAGCTGCACATTCAAGTGTGGACAGGCATGTATTTGTGGGCTGGGTACGAATTATGTACTGACTTGAAAAGCTGGTTTTCAATTGTACCTGAAAATAGTAATTTCAGATTAAAGAAATAGATCATTAAAACACAGTATACTCTCTGTTTCTATAACATTTCCTTTAATTATATAAGATTTTAGTAATAATCATTAGCAAATGTTGTAATGACACATTTTGCATTTAATACAAGGATTTGCAATATATTAACAATATTTTTATATTTATTAAAAATAAGGAAAACAACCTCTAAAATTTTTACCACCAATGCAAAAACAAACCTAAGTAGGGCTGCATTAGCATAATAATGTCTGTACTGATAGACATATAAAGAGACTGTAGTTCAAACTGCTACATGATTATTGAATTGGATTGAGCACTGGTGGAATAAAACTGAACAAACTGGAGGGCAGGGAAAGTAAGGTGATTTCTGCTGATTGCCTTCCTATCAAGAGACACTTACACCCATAAAAATATTTTGATGAACGGTGCAGTGCTCCAAAATGTAGTACCAGCATTGCAGGGAAGGAATTCTTACATAATCATCAATTTCAGTTATAGCTGTTACATATCACATTTTTGCAAATGGACCAGCAGAATATACAATGAATGTTTAGCCTGTTCACACTACAATTTTACAGCTAGGTAGTAAGATATATAAAAGTAACAGATTATTCTGAGAACAAAATATTTATTTTTGCAAAATGGAACAGACTGTCAATCTTCGTATTAAATTTACATTACAAAGGAGCTTATTGCCTAATGAGTCATTAAATATTACATCTGCTTATTATGCTCAATAGTTCATTGTACAGTGTCAAATATGTCTACCCAATGACAGCTATGCATGAAAGACATTTTTAACAGTTAATTACTTATCTGGAGAGTGATGTAGCCCCTCCTTAATCATATTTCATTGTAATTTGAAACATAGTCGTCAAGAGTTTACATTCCACAATTGAATAGGGCTTCTTTACAAAGTTTTCACTAACATCAAAGAAAACATCACACTACTAAAAAGCAATATACAAGTGAATGCAAATGATAGCATCTACTCCTTAACTATTATTAATAAACATATTTCCATGTTAATTAAAATCATAACACAATATTCATATTTCATAGTCTTCTATATTCCCACCATGACCAACATATTCTCAGTCTCTTCTCTACAAATAGTATTTAGGTGGAATATCAAAAATCAGAGTCGATAGACACTGGATTTCTCAAGTTTGAATGTAGTTAACTCTTATTTCTGTACAATATTATTACAACTGGGCTTTTTTAAAAAATGTGACAAAGAAAATTTGAAATGTTTTTTCTAATCCTGCTTATCTACAACTTTATTTCAAGATCATATGGGCAGAGCTTAGAAAGAGACTGTTCTAACGACCTTCTTAGTATTAGATGAATTCACTATCAGTATTAGGCTTTTATGTATTTGCATTTCTAGTCCATCAACTCTTAAAAGTCCAAAGAGCAAGATATTCAAACTGAAAAGACAAAAGCAGAAACTAAAACTTTAAAGTAATATAACATCATAAATTATTCCTAAATATTTTCATTTTTTATCTATAAATGCAATGATAACTAAACATCAACAAGAAGAAAATACAAGAGAGAAAAAAAACAAAACTCGCAAAATTCAAGCAAATATTCTTTATCTAGTTTGGGAGTATATTTTGCTATTTTAATTACATGAACTTTAGAGATATAAAACTATACACATCTGTATTTAGAAGAGAATATATGTAGCTCAGGATTGAACTGTGAGGTTCTCGGTGTTCTCTGGGCTTGGTTGTTACCAGAGTAGGTAACATCTACAACTCTAGAAATGAAGACACTATCTAGTAGTCTGGTAACAGAGCATCTACAAACAACCAAGCTCAGAGAGCACCAAAGACTCTACATTTGTTGTTGTTATTTTTATTTTAAAAAGATGTCTCTCTACATGAAAGCCATACCTTAGGATAGGTTTTTATATTGTGTTTTTGTTTTGTTTTGAATTGTTGTAAATTTCCCAGAGTCATGTATTTGAAATGGGAGACTAAATAAATTAAAATCATAAATAAATTACTCCATAGATAAAGAATTACACTCAGAAATATATAAATATGCTGATGCATTCTGATTGTTTTTATCTTATCTTTAAATTTATTTTCTTTATGGGCCTCCAATTTCATTTTTCCATCACAACAAAGTAATGCGATATCTCCTGTTAAAATTTTAATAAGATTTTTTTTAAAAAAATAGCAATAAAATAAGGTAAATAAAATGAATGGCATATTAGTAGTACTAAAAGGTAGTGCAAAAATAGAGAAATGAAAAGAATCCCAAAACAGTAGAGAAAAGAATTTGCAGTTTTCCTAAGCTGGTATGAAATAATAAATAGTACCCCTACCCTACATGTAGTCCAAATCATTAAAAAAAAAAAAGCTATGCATAGCAAAAAATATCCACTTGCTGCTGAATAAAGTCCCATCAGTTACTTCCTTGATGAAAAAAGAAATGCACAGCTAAACTGTCAGCAAACTTTTGAAAATTACATCAAGAATATAAATAAATTAGTCAATTGAAACATACTGGCTTTAATTTAAAGTGACATTTTAAGAGCTTCATGTTTTTATATTCTACAGGGAATAGCTGCCATGCAACTGTAAGGAACAGACAGTCAGAAAAAGTAAATTGATGTCAGAAAACTTTTGTTCTTTATGTTCTTATGCATCCATATGCCTATGTAATCTTGCTACCACTGCATGATATATTTACAGAAATGTTAGAGTGCATTTCAATGTCCACGAAGAAAGCTTTTATTAAATTACTATTTTCACTTTGGTCATAAATACATTTTTCCATACTTTACGGTTGTTCTCAAAGTAAAGAAGCTCATTTTTTCTTATCTTATTAAATGCATGGCTAGATGCTGGCAGAGTTAGAGAAAGTGCTGGATTAGAGTTTGGCACACTCCATAGAAAGATCAAGGAAAACCATTCTGCTCCAAAATTATGTTATTGGATGTCTCTGGAAAACAGAATGTTGTGTTCCTATATATACATACATATAACATGGCTATCCACAAATTATTCATGTGGCACATATATACACATATATGCATATACATAGTTATATACATTTGGACTTTGTAATGATTTACAGACCAAGACAAATAAGTATTTAAGAGTGTACAAGAAGCACTTATTTATAACTCATTTTAAATATAATTTTTATTTTTATTATTTTATTAAAAATTTTAATTATAATAGTAAAAGTTAATGGAAACATGGAGAAAGAAGACAACAGAAACAAAGAATAAATAATACAGGGGGGAAAAACAAATAATATAAAAAAGTGACTTTCTGCCTTCATCACCACAATTATAAACAAATGTAATAATTTAAATATTGTTGTCAGATTTGATTTCTCTGCACAGCTCTAGTTATTGCCAGACACTATTTGAATAAAGGACAGAATACACCCCACAAAACACACACACACGCACATCAACATAAGCAAGTACATTATACACACACACACACACACACTGATGCTTTATTTAAACTAAATCTGTATATTGGTGATTGCATTACCTCTGTATATGCCATATACTGAATCAATAAATATATTTTGGATGCATTCTATAAGTGCCCATTTGACATACTTTGGTTCAAAACAGGTTGTCTTATGATACAGCATGATACACCATTAATGGTAATGAGAATGAGAGTTTTTAATAGCAAAGAGATGTTATAGCATATGTCAAGAATGGACTCTCTCTTTTTCTTTTTTATTTGGTCTTACAACTTCTTGCCTATGCTATAAGAAATTACAGAACTATTAATGTCGCTATAACAGTGAGAGAATTGTATCATATATTTTTAAGTATAGATGAGACTGGGAATTAAAAAAAATAATGGAAAACAATAACTTGGCAAACCATATCTATGTTGCTGCTAAGAAAACAAGCATGTGATGTCTCTGTAGCCATCAAGAACTGAGTGACTCAAGGGATTTATTTTAAAGATTAGATTATTTGTGCTTTCTTCTAGAGTAGGCTATTTAAGTCTCGCAACTGAAATAGCTATATAAAATGAGAGAGAAAGAGAACAGCTTCTCACATTCTCCATGAGGAATATCTAGACTTTCATTATTCTGTCAATAATTTAGTCTCCATATTTCTGGGACACCAACTGCCATTCAAACTGTCTCATTTTAAGACATTAGCAAACTTTTAACTTGTAAAATGCTAATTTTAATAAGAAATATTGCTATTAGAAAAGAATTAAACTGAATAGCTGTTGTACTTGAGAATGTTAAAATACCAAGATAGTAAAATAAAATTAACATTTTAAATCTCTGTTCATATACAACAGAGGAGAGAGAGCTCTTGAAAAGACTTGTATTACCTTTTTGCTCTGTGTATAATTCTGAAATGAATGTCAGGCAACCGATCAATATTTTATGCAGTGCTATTCTTTTAATAATTAATGGAAAAGAAAAGTGCTGCACGAAAATGTAGGCCCTGAGCAGAATAAGGATCTCAAGACTGGGTCATGAAATGAAGAAAGAAATGTTATTATGTACATTGCAAATACCGTTTAACTTAAATTAATTGTAAATATCAGAAACGCTCTAAGACAAAAGCCTTACTGAAGTGTTTGGAAGGCTACTAATTCCCTGCATTTCATTTCTTTTATTTGTTAATGGCACTGGATATCTCCTGAACTATGAAAGAAAAATAAAAAATCATGCAATAACCACATATGCACACATATACACATACCTGTAAGATCAATCAACAAAACTTTAAAAGGCTCAGAGTACCAATTAAAAATACAACTACATATTTTAATTGAAATAAAACAATTGGATTTAAAAATGTATCAATAATATATTCTGAGCCTAAAAGAACCAACTTGGTGATGGCAAAGGTGAAATCCAGATGAGAACCCCAGTTTATAGGCTAGAAGTAGATAAAAAGGGGAGGAGTGCTCCATGCTCTGCTGTAGTAAACCATATGACAAGGTTGACCGGATTCTAGATTAGTTTAAACCTAACTATGCTGCAAGGAAGTCTCTTGCTTATTGCATTCAGAAACAGTTGTTGGATCTGGAATAGAAAAATTACAGTGTAGACCTTCCTTCTAAAATAAATAGTACTGTTTAGAATTTCAATTTTTCGACACAGAATTGTTCCCTAACCTTACCATTTTCTATTTTCTATTTAAACAGCCACTTCACCTAATTCAATTGCTACAGAATATTCTCAATCTTTATCAAATTATTTTTCCATAGGGCAATTACATTTCAATTTTATAAAATATAAAATATGAGATGGTATCAGCTGTAATTTTGTCAGTTCTGCAAGGACTCAACAGAAGTCCTTGAATATAATTAATCAATTTGGACTCATATTTAGTAGACTTTAATATTCAATAAAAATCACTATTATGCAATCTACTACAAACACAATTGGGAATTATGTGACAAACCGTAAGAATTTCAAAACGGAATATCAAGAAAGGATATAATAATACCTGCAGTGTTGAAAATGGAAAAGTTGGAGAAACCTTGAATAAAACATTTGGAATGGATGTAACCCACATAAATGTAAGTTCAGTACATATATACACCCATGTTCTCCTTTGAACCTAGATGTCTACATAGCAGATTCTGCAGATGCCCTTATTTTATGGACAATATCAAAATGAAATAGACTAAATAATAGGAAATAGAAAATGAAATGCAGTCCAGTCAGTCACGAAACTTTCAAGAATACATAGTAGAACAGGCCATTGTTATTAAACATTCCTACAAAATAATGAAAGTGGCTGTACCACCAAGATGGACTTGGCACAATATAAACATGAAATAAAATATAAGGAACACTTTTAATATGTTTAAATTCTGAGAAAATAAATTTGAGGAGTTATGAAAAGTGACAAGATGCTGTGAAAACCAGTGCAAAAAAATATTCTCAGATAATTATTTATTTAATGATATTTATAAGATGTTGCTCCATACTGTTCAGAACAGCTTAATACATACAGGATTCACAAAACACAAAAAATAATACAATCCTTGTATTAGTTGTTCCAATATTTTTCAAATCTTTACCTCATGGAAGAATTCTATATGGATCACCCTATAGGGGAGGGTTCTATACAAATTTTCAAAAGAAGGTGTTTCACAAAAGAGGTACACAACCTGAAAAACAATGTGATCTCTTCTGATCTCATCTGAAAGAATTTCAAAGGAGAAAAGATTGTGGCTTTCAATCAAAGGTATCATGCTAAGCAGGAAAAGTGTGGATGAAAGCCTTGGGCAACAAGAAGGGTGCATGATAACTGAATAAGTACTTTCAGCATAAAGGAAGGATGAGGAAAAATGTCTCAAAGGAAAACAAGAGCTTTTGAAACAAGATGAAAGAAATTACAAGAGAGCTTACAGCCAATGAAGGAATTTTAAAGACTAATCATAGAATAGAATCTGATGGAAGCAAAGTTAATTTAAAGAAATATAAAAAATTATACTGAATCCTTTGAATGACAAATGTTTGTTGAAACAGAATAGATTTAGGAATCTCTTTCCCAGGAATGTTGGGTACAACAGGCAATAAACAATTTTTGATATAGAAAATTGGCACCAGGCACAAATGACATTCAGACTGAACTACATAAAAGTTCAGAAGAAATAGTTAAAGTTTTAAAACTTTTATGTCATAAATTATGGAATAACATTGTCTGGCCTAGAAGCTGGGAAAAAACTGTATGTACTAAATTCTGGAGAACAGAAATAAAAGAGACTGTATAAATTAACAAACTGTTGCACTAATTCCTTATGCAAGTAAAGTTTTATTTACCAATTAGAACTGTACTAAATGAACAGGAAGATTTTAAAAGAGACTGCTGAATATGAGACTTATATAGATAATACAAAATAGATAAGAGAAGGATCAAGAAGAAGAGGGAAAGTTGCCTTTGCATTATTGAATATAGCAAAGCCTCTCGTTACATAGATTTTGCCAGCGTTGAGAATATTTTAAAGCTAATAGGCTGCCATACAAGATGAATCAATCAATGAGGACAAATGAAATCTGATTACTCCTTTAAACAGCAAATAGATAGAAGTAGAACTCATATAGAAAATAATTATCAAGCTTGACAAGACTGATGGAAATACAACAAGAAGAAGACAATACATAAAAGGACAGAATTCTGCTTTGGACAGGGGTTTGCACTAGAAGACTTCCAAGGTCCCTTCCAGCCCTATGATTCTATGAGATATTCTTGGAAGAGATATTATTGGAATCAGGTGAAGATGGTAAGCCTTGACCATGCAGTCATTGAGAGTCAAGTTGAGCAGCATGACTGTAACTGAATCCAGGAGTAAGCAAACCTTGGCTCTTTAGATTTTCTAACTAATTTCCATTAAACTCATCCAGCACTTGCCAATGTCTATGGAAGTTCAAAATGTGTAAAAGATTTCAACTTACTTAACTCTGAAATAGGATCTGTGATCAATGTAGTAGAAATCTAATATGTGATTGGTGACATAAGCAAACTTCTGATATTCAGTTTATGAAAGGCAAGGTAATACTTAGGCTTACTGGATTGTTTATTGTTGACTGATGTTATATTAGCATTACCATATTTAGGTATATCCAACTAATAGCCAGCAGAACAACAATTTGTAGCTGCTCTGAGAAAATCACTTTGATTTTTGTGAAGGAAAAATTAATTCAGTGACAGCATGAAGAGATAATATCTTTGCCAACAGAGAAAAAAAGGTAGAAAAACAAATAAAGCTGATAAAATGTGACACTTGCAAGTGAAGATGTTGCAGATTTTCCAAGTATTTATGGCAGTGTTAGTAATAAATGGCAAAGATTGAGAATACTTACATTCAAGCAAATATAGCTGGAAACTTTGAATTTGCATACAAGTCTATGTTTTCCATATAAACAATTTTGCAGATACCATATGAATATGAATGAAAAAGATGGAAATAATAAAGAACTAAGCTCTCTAATCCTAGCATTTAACATAATAGTAAAGGGATTTTTGGATCCTGAAAAAGGCTATGGTACTATTTGCTAGGCTATACATACAGAATCTAATTAGAGTCAACTTAATATCAGATAATATAAACAATGCCAAAACAGAAAAGGCCAAGAGATAATAAGCATAGCTTCATGCATAGCCCTCTTCTTGTAATGTTGCCTGTCCTTATAAGTTAAGTTTTCAATCTTGATAGTAAGGTGAGGCTTTTCTGGAAAGAAAACAAAAACACATTTCCTTCTGAATACTAATAGCTTGAGTAAAAATAAGAATTGCTGGGGAGAATATATGATTTAGATTACACAGTTCACCCATGCTTTGACTTTGTAAGCCAGCATCAGGGATTATATAGGTTTGTTACTTCAAACATCAGGTATTTTCTGGGGTTTGACTTGGGCTAAATGGAATGGTAATGTGGCTGGTTATTAGAGGGTGATTTCGCTTTGTGTATGTATTTATGCTGCTCTTAAATTAAGTTTACGCTGTAAGATCAATCCTAGCTAAAACCTGATTTAGGGTTATCATATCTGGGCTGCATAAATCCATAAAACAACTAGATAAGAACAAAAGTGTTATGCTGTCTTTTAATAATCAGCTTTTCTGTTTTGCAATCCAGATATAGGAGCCCTAGGTGAACAACTACTATATTAGTAAGATTACTCTAAGCCAGAGGTCTTCAAACTCGGCCCTTTTATGACTCATGGACTTTAACTCCCAGAATTCCTCAGCCAGTGTGTCTAGGCAATCACTAAGCTGTTGGTTATTATGATAAACCTATTGTCAACGCTGTTAATATGGGATATTATTGCTTTGACAAGATATACAGCACTGTCTGGTATTTTTAGAGTTAATTCAGATGACAGAGAAAGGGAGGAGATTTATAAGGAAAGCCCGGGAAAAGGAACGGAAGTGAATCTTTGCCCTCTGGGCTAAATGGAAGATGTGACTTATGACTGCAAAATAAGGGAGGGGTTTAGCAAGAAAAGTTAGACGCAAGCAAGAGAAATTCAGATTCTGGCATCCATTCAATATGTGCCGATAATGTGTCCATGATTACAGACTTTTTCAGAATAAATATGCCTGGAATTTCCTTGAAGTGTTCCATTAGTCGGAACATTGACACCTATGATGTAACTTAGCTTTAAGGCTGACTTATATATTAAACAGGAGGATTTGGGTATGTCAGCTTGAATAATAAATGAGATACAAAATATATAGTTTTAATAAACTATTTACTAATTGGCTGATTACAATAATTTAACTGGCTGCCTAAATACTTAGCTAATTGAAGATAGTTGCTTAGAATAATCCTGACTGAAACACAGTCACAACATATCATGTACAGATGATATATAATTATTTAAGTATATTGCCTAGCAGCTGCTTTGGTATAAACAAACTGAATTGGTATCTGGAAATGCTGACAATCTAGTTCAGGCATGTCAAACTGCCGGCCCACGGGCCAGATGCGTCACTCCAAAACCACACCCACCCCATTGCTGGCAATGGGGAAAAACTTGCGATATGTCGTGTGACGTCACGTGACATCATGAGTTTGACATGCCTGATTTAGTTGATTAGTCATACACTGAAATTAAATCTGGACAAGATATTGTATGCTTCTGGAAGTCACAATTTTAAGCTTCTGACAATGAAATAGACTATGAAGATTTGGAAAGCAGGTGATAAGATGGAGGATCCTCAAAGAGGAGTATGATGCAATTGTGTCCTATAAAATAATGAAGAGAAAAATAATGGTAGAAGGTGATTGCCTAATATGAAGAATTAAAACATATGTGAAATATGGTCTGCCGAAAGCAAAAATCCAGGACATGACAGAACAAATTCCAATATTTAAATTTTAATGTATAATAATTGAAAGAGAAAGCCAGTTTAGTTTATTAGTTAAGGCAACAGGCTAGAAAGCAGATTATAAATTGCAGTCTCACCTTAGGCACAAGGCCAGCTGGATGACCTTGGCCCAATCATTCTGTCTCAGCTCTAGGAATAAGGCAATGGCAAACCACTTCAGAGAATCTTGCCAAGAAAACTGCAGGGACCTATCAAAAGTCAGTGCTGACTTGAAGGCACAAGAAATAAAAGTAACTTGGGGTTTAACTGATATCTGTGATTGTGCTTAAGCCTTGCTAAATGACCCCCACCTTCTGCTGCCTGATACAGTTGTTAAACAAGCGCATGGGTCATTAAGTGGAGCACAAGGTGTCTCCAGTGTGAGAGGCCCTGAGAGGATTAGTGCAGACCTGTGCCCATCTGTCTTGGTCCACCACCACCTGCTGAGATACCACATGCTCCATTTCCTTGGGTCCCTTTTTCTCCCACTGAAGCCCCGCAAGGATTAGGCCTCCTTCCCATACTCTGTGACCCAGCCTGCACTTACCTTTTGAAGATCTCCAGAGCTCCCAAGCTTTTCTGCAGCATTGTGGAGACTGCATTAGGTAAGCAAAAC
This sequence comes from Protobothrops mucrosquamatus, assembly GCF_001527695.2. Classification (NCBI taxonomy): domain Eukaryota; kingdom Metazoa; phylum Chordata; class Lepidosauria; order Squamata; family Viperidae; genus Protobothrops; species Protobothrops mucrosquamatus. The sequence goes on from NW_015388043.1 coordinate 119,785, forward strand.
GTAGGAGCAGTTCATCCTGGTCCATGCTGCAGCCTCATGGAAGCAGCCATCATTTTGGCATGACTAGAAAGAATTATGGGCATGCTGAAAATGGTGTCTACTCCAGAATGCAGCACAGGGCCCAGGGATGTGTGGCCTGCCCTTCTTCCCCAACATGAAGTTCAGAGATCTTCAAAAGTGTTTGATAGATGATGGGCACATGGGGAGTAGGCTGAAGGCCTGCTGGAACCCGGGGAGAGGGAGTGAGATGGAGAGGAGAGAGGCAGGAGGATGTTGTAGCATCCTGCAGTTGGATGCTAAGGGTGAATGACCATGGGGGAGCTGCAGTTCCCATAACTTCAAAATGGGTTGTAAATAGCTTTTGGGAGGGGCTCTGTCGTAACTTCTAACAGATGCTAAGTGAATGGTCGTTAAGTGAAGACTACCTATACTGGAGGTACTGTGCTTTCTAGGAAGTATCTTGGTTGCTGGAATGTCTACTTAGTGAAAATATCATAGCTCCATTTAGCTGGTAGAAGCAACATGGAATAAAATGCACACAGCAAAAGATTATTTCCCCATTCTTTCTCTTCTTGGAGAACAATTTATACAACATTGTCTGATGCATTTATTTGCACCATAAATTGGCAGGAATAATCTGAGTGTTTGAATAGTAGCTGTGAAAAGAAAGGAATTTTCAATTCTTAGAATGTTGTTTGCTCTTGAGTTAAAGCATTCCTTTAAACTGTCATCCAGAAATTCTCTCAGGCTGTAAGTAGAGAGTAAATACGGGATACTGCCTCCTGGCTCTAAATTGATGGTACAGTCACATGTCTCACAAGGAGGCAACACTGTTGCTTCCTCCTCCCCAAACAAATCCACAAAGTTTAAGCATTTTTCTGGCAATAAAGAAGAGTCAATGAGTTGAGCAGGCGTAGAGCAACAATGACAGTGAAAGAATTACAAAGAGTGCTGTTGACATTTTGGACCTGGAAAATTGTTTTCAGTGCACATCTAGATTTTGCATTTGCAGCCCATCAATACTCTGCACAATGGGGCCTTGCAAATGAAAATACAGTGCTAAGAATTCTATGTAATTCTTACTTTGGGTTGCAAAGATATAGTGCATTGTAATATAGGACCACTTGCAGCACTTGCCCCATAAAATGTTTCCATAACCGGTTTTTTCTAGTGCCCTACCTTTTGTACTGCGCTATCACCTATGAAACTGGCTGTGTCGCCCAACTCTATAAGTTATATCTCCAAGACTAAATTTGAACAAAGAATAACAGGAATGTATATTCCTGTTGTTGGCTGTTTGAGGCCTCCTTTAATGAAACAGTAAAGAAATTCCTGTATCCAACATAGAAATGGTTTGTGTTTAAATTTCTGTTGTCAACCCCTTAGACATCTAGCACTATGTTGTGCTGCTAAAATTCATGCTTCTGAAACAGCTGCAAAATGCAGAAACTGTGGGTCTACAGCTACACAACAAGTTTAATTCACTCTAAAGTTCTGGCTTTGGGAAATTTCACAGGGTCTGACCCCCATCTACCCAGCAAATAATTGTAAATCAAATTTATATGCATGAACTCTAGAGCGACCCTGTTTTAGCTTGTGAACTTGATTGTCCATTGCTCTTTTGGATAGATCATGAAATGCACCTCCAAATCTTTGCGTGAAATCCTAGCAATTCTCCAGTATGGAATCATTGCCTTTATTGATGTCAATGTTTTTCAAGGCATTCTGGAAACAAACAATGCAAATTACAGTATCTTCTGTATCCTCATTGCAGAAGCCTATGGTAATGGTGGAAAAATCAATGTTATGTCCCATTTCGATCTGGGTTTTCATGAATAAAACAGACTCTTTTCTGTATTCCTGAACACAGTATGGTTTATTAAAGTCTTCGATTTCTCCAGCAAGCCTCTGGGCTTTTCTTCATCCTTTTCCCTGCCAGCTTTTCCTTTTACTTGGCTGTTTGTTTTTATTTCCTGATACAGCCCAGCTCAAGAATGTTATCTGTTTCTTTTAGAAGTGTTTTGTCAGCTTCAAGGTGAGCCACAATAGCAGGATGTTTGATGTATGAACTACTATTGTTCAGTATAAATCTTTGGTAGGTGATAAATATAAATGATAAATTTGCTTAAATAGAAATGTGAATAATTGCAATAGTATATTATATAATAATTGAAAGCCTTCTCTGGGATAAGCTTCAGCATAGACCTGATTCCTAGAAAAAGAGTTGCATATATATCAGTGAATATATCATATTCACCGTCACTTTTGACAAGGAGAGGCTCCTGACAGCTAAAAGAACAAGCAATTCTGTTCTTATGCATGTTGCTCAGTTGAATGTTGACATTTCTTGTGTTGTTGCTCTAGCTCTCTCTCACACACATCTATCTATCTATCTATCTATCTATCTATCTATCTATCTATCTATCTATCTATCTATCTATCTATCTATCTATCTATCTATCTATCTGCTGTTATCCTTCTTTTACTTTGTTCAATCAATTATTACAGTATTTTCTCCATTTGTGTGTTCACACTTTCAAATTCATGTTACTAATGCCCATTTTGCTATTGCAAAACACCTTTTAAAAGGAACAAAGTGATAGTGAACTTTAATTATCCTGAGGCTTTTTTGGAGTTAACTTCTTTCAAGCCTCATCTTTTTCCTGACTTTTTTCCTGACAATTTTATCTTTCAAAAGATGAAAGAAGACACAAGAGGATCAGCCATCCTTGACTTGATATTAATCAACAGGGAAGACTTGGCTGAGGGATGGAAATGCAGGAGAATTTTGGGAAAGCAATTGTGTAATGCAAGTTTTTGAGGTTAGGAGAAAATAAATTTAACTATAGTCAGGCAGGCATCTTGGTTTTTAATAAAGTGGATCTTAATAACCTCAGAGCCATGCCAAATAGGATCCAATGACAGGAGAAGCTAATGGGAAAAATCCCAAAAGTGCTTTTTCAAGAGGCAACTGGACTTTCTTGTTTTTCTTTGAAGACATTTTGCTTCTCCTCCAAGAAGCTT
>NW_015388043.1:123352-131245 GCF_001527695.2 Protobothrops mucrosquamatus
AGGAGAAAATAAATTTAACTATAGTCAGGCAGGCATCTTGGTTTTTAATAAAGTGGATCTTAATAACCTCAGAGCCATGCCAAATAGGATCCAATGACAGGAGAAGCTAATGGGAAAAATCCCAAAAGTGCTTTTTCAAGAGGCAACTGGACTTTCTTGTTTTTCTTTGAAGACATTTTGCTTCTCCTCCAAGAAGCTTCTTCAGCTTTGACTGGATGGTGTAATGAAAGGATTTATATTCCTTGCAATAGCTGGTCATTTGCATTCTTTTAGAAAGTTGTTGAGGCCACTTGGAGGTTTATTATTAAAACTTGTCAATGATTGAAAGAAGGCTTATTGGGCGATAGTTCTTTAAATTATCTTGGGCCCTTTTCTTGTGTATAAGAATCACTTCAGCTTTTTTCCATGCATCTGGTATTTTTTCTTCTCTGAGGCATCTTGAATATAGTTTTGCTAGTATCTTGTGTAAACTGTGACCATCAGCTTTCAGCATTTCAATTGTATAACACAGTCATTTCCTGAAGGTTTGCCATTTTTCATTGATTTTATGGCACTTGATACTTCCTCCACTAAGATATCTGGCATTTCCTCTTTCATGGCTGTTGTTACTTTTGAGTTATCTTGATCTTTGTATAGTTCTGAATAGAATTTTCCAATTATTTCTAACATTTCCTGCCTTGTTCTACACACAGAGCCATCTTCATGTTTTAATGCAAAAGTCTTCTTTCTAATCAGCACTCAGAAACAAACAATGGAATAATAAAACAAATCAGGCTCAAATGGGAATATTGCTTATACTAGATACAAAAATGATTGTAGAATCAAATAATAAACTCTCCTATTTATAATAACTCCAACATTTAAATCTTATATTTCTTTCTCCTGCCCTTAGATGGCCATGGATATATATTGTTTTGGTTGCTTGTTTCTCAACCTTGGATATGGAGGTCAGCATCACATTTTGATGAAAATCTTGTCTCATCTCAAGCTTTTTGCTCCTGCCTTGATAGCTTTGGCCATGAACATAAGAACTCCTATTTTTTATGCCAGAAAACAGCATTTTGTAAGCCAGGGATAATAATAATAATAATCAGCTTCAAGTCTTTAAAAAGAGCAATCAAAAGTACATTAACTCAGAAAGGCAGTAAAAGTGAGGCCCATAATTTGAACCTTAGAATTTAGATTTAAGGGGCAGATTTTCTGTGTCCACATGTACATATGGATTCCTATTTTTGTATAATAAAGCCAGTTCAGCTGCCCTGTATGATTGAATCTAATTCTGAAACTCGTGTTTTAATATTGTTTGGACATTAATAACAGTAAACATCTGTGAACAGAGGAATTTTTGAATTTTTCTTATAAAAAAGGTTCCAAAGATGAAATCAAAGGCAACTTTTGATTGGCCTTTGAATTTGTGTTCCATAAACATTTGCCTGCTAAATGCAGTAGAATCAACGAGGTCCCCATTACCTAAAGCCAGCCTGTCCAGACCTTTGAGCATAAATACCTTGGATATAAGTTGCTGATTATATTTAGAAGATTTATAGATCTACAGATAGTCCTTTGCCAATTTCCAGCAAAAAATACCCATTGGGAAAGCTGGATTCATTTAACTGCAAGATTAATAATCACATGATTTCCTTAATGACCACTGTAAACTTTGTTGTAAAATTGGGTCTGACTTGACTTATGACTGCAATGACGTATGATATAAATTCCTGTCCCAATTGTGGTTATGAGTCAAGGACTACCTGTATTATTATTATTATTATTATTGTTGCTGTTATTTAAATCAGGCTTTCTACAAGTGTGTTCCCCCTGGATTTTCCCCAAGACCTTCTACAGGGTCTGCAAAATCAAAATTATTTGCAGTCAATGTTGAAAAATAATACAATATTAAAATCCATCAAACAATCATGAGTCAGGGAAGTAGCAACAATAACCTTCATTTTCAGAGTTTCTTATTTGCCAAATATGCAGACTCTGCTGAGGCATAAAGAAAGAAGTACAGATTCTGTTCTTCATCCAGCTGATTTTATGTCTGTATTATTAATTAATTCTTGGAGTTTAGATTCCTGTATAATGCCACTGTCCTATGTCAAATACAGAGCTGGCCTACCTAGAATCATTTATCAAAGATAACTGGATGCTTAGTTTCTGCTGTGAAGAAGACATTTATGATGGATGTTTTGTATATTAACTTGGCTTGTGGCTTACAACTACACAAACTAATACTAATTAAATATCAACAATAATTTATAGAAAGATTAGAAAAGGGGAAAGGGAAGTGAACATAGGTGGACAGGTGATATAAGGATCCAGGTGAGACAAAAAACTGTAATATGCACAACATAAAGAGCTGTTTCATAAGCAAAGGAGAGATAGCAGAAGGTGTTAAGGGTAATAAAAGAGAAGTCATTTATCCCACTCAAGAAGGTGGGATAAAAATGCCCAGGACTTGGCCCCTGGGATTAAGAAGACAGAAAGAGAGAGAGAGAATGCCTGAGCACATAGTTATGGGATGTATTTATGGAATTATGATGATCTCCTCAATGAAATTGCACTGAACACCTTGTTTAGAACTGTAGCAATAATAGCATTTACATCATCATGAAGACAAGAAGATTTATCTTCAAAATGTTCTGCAAGTTTATTACCCCAGGGCTTTGAGGTTTTGAAAACAAAATTTTTCAGAGCAGAAGCATTTATAGAGTATTGGATGATTTTCTATGATTAAATGGAGGTAGCAAACTAAGTCTTTTAGCTTTATTTACATTGTAAGTACAAGGAAGTACTTAGGTTTAGTTATTTATATTGACACAAGGTCAATCAGTAATCAGACTCCTGTATGTTGATTGAGTGGTCTATAACAGGGGTCCCCAACCCCCAGTCCGTGGACCAGTACCGGGCTGTGGCATGCCAGCAACCGGTCTGCACAAACAAGCAAAGCCCCATCTGCAAAATGCAGGCAGAACATAAAACCACGCACCATCCGAGCCACGGAAAAACCTCTCTCTCCACAGAACTGGTCCCTGCTGCCCCAAAGGTTGAGGACCTCTGGTCTATAACTACCTCTCTTCCTTCTACCTCTACCAATCTATTCTGCTCTATATGTATTATCATAAACAACTCCATTTTTTCTATGACAAGATACAAAAAAGTTTTCATATCAGATTTTTTAAAACAATAACATTAATGGCAATTATGTTTATTAACATACTAGCTGTACCCGGCCACGCGTTGCTGTGGCTCAATCTGGTTAAATGGAAAAGAAAGAAAAGAGAAAGCGCACGTATGTAATATGTAGTGTGTGTTGCTTTTACATCCAACAGATGGNNNNTTTCTATGACAAGATACAAAAAAGTTTTCATATCAGATTTTTTAAAACAATAACATTAATGGCAATTATGTTTATTAACATACTAGCTGTACCCGGCCACGCGTTGCTGTGGCTCAATCTGGTTAAATGGAAAAGAAAGAAAAGAGAAAGCGCACGTATGTAATATGTAGTGTGTGTTGCTTTTACATCCAACAGATGGTGCTGTTTTTTTTAAAAAAGCATGTTTTTACCTGTCACAGGTGTGACATCTATATAATAGTAGGTATATAAAAACACGCGCGTATTCGAATGCAACGTTGTGTCAAAATTTCAAAGCAATCAGTGAAGAACTTTCGGAGATTTAAGATTCTGAACAAACGAACATTTACATTTTTATTTATAAAGATTTACTAATCGGTTTACTACTACTTTATTAAGCTTATTTACTTTATTAAGCTTATTTACTTTACTAAGATTATTTCTGGCCTATCTTCCATTTTATAACAAGTAACAGGTAAAACTTTATATTAAAACAAATACATAAAATATAAAGTAACAGCATAGAATGATAGAAATATTTATTATGAAAAGGATACTGTCATTGCTACTTTTAGTAATGACTATTAATTAGATTAAATATATTTCTAAATGTTTGCAGATCAATCCATGCCTTTTCATTCTGTGTTCTTATCATTGGTATGATTTGTGGCAATGACCTTAGATTTTATATGACATTGTTTATAGACACAAGCTATTTGAGAAAAAGAGAACTTGCTTCAATTACTTCACATTTATAATATATACATGATGGGAGAAAATGAAAACTTATTTTGTAAACAAATAATTTCCTAGAGAAAATAAGAATTACAGATTGTAAGGAATGTTATTATTATAAGACTCTAATCAGGGACATATACAGCATGTGCATATGCGTAGATGTGCATACATACACATACACAGACAAAATAGTGCAATAATATGAATAGTTATTATTATAATGCTATAATACACATTTTGCGTTAAAAGAAACAAGACATGGAAGATGCTATTTAAATGTATTGGCCATTCAGACTAAGAAAGCACCAATAACTTTTACTGACAACAGCAAAATGTTCCTTTCCATATATAAATTGTATTTTAAAAATATAATTATTGGGAATTTTGCAAATGATTCTTATTCCTCTGTGTTATTTAATGTATTTTCTAATGTTTCAGCTTCAAGGTACATAATAGTGATTAAAGAAATTTATAGACAAAGAAAGATGATCTATATTTGACCATAATCTTTTGCTATCAATTGAAATTGCTAAACTGGTACTATTTCAGGTTAAGAGATGTTGAAATAATCATGAAAGAGCTTCCTCATCAATGGCCCAGTGGCACAACCTTTCTGGACAATTCAAATCCTTTCTGGGCAGGTTTTTTATTGTATTAAAAATTCAGATTTGACATGAAATGTAATAAAGCAATTTGTTAATTTCCTGCACAGCAATCTCTTCAATGATTACTACAATCCTAACAAATCAGTTTAGTTGTATTAGTGGGTTACTGAACGAATGACCCAACCGCATTGTTGAAGCTACTGATTCTTAATATTTGTCTCATTTGTTCATTCTACGGTCTTTCTTTCAGGCACTTAAGGCAGCATGGATATCACTCTCTTTATCCAACTGTCTCTATCATAGCTCTGCAGAATAATTTGGGCTGAGAGACAGTGACTAGGCCAAACCGATCCAATGGATCTTTTGCTGAGGATGGAAACTAAAGATGAGTCATCTAAGCTTGAGTGCAAAACTTGAACTACAGTCTAAAGCAGGAGTGTCAAACTGCCAGCCCGTGGCAGGATGCATCATGGAAAAAAAGTTGTGATACGTCACGATATGTCACATGACGTTGCAAGTTTGACAATCCTAGTCTAAAATGATTCTCCTGTGGCCAGCAACAAGGAATGTGATTCAACAACTTACTACATATCACAACTTTACTTTACTGCTATGGAACTTTCCTTTTTTGAAACACTCTGGCATAGCTGGAAAATTGCACCAGTATTTCTAATATTTAAATGCCTCCATACTCATTTTGGAAAAGAAGAAAAATTAATGGTTTTCAAAACAAAAACAAAAAAAGACACTATGTTAATCATTTTAACAAGAATGTTAGTATAATTTCTAAGACTAATTAATTCTACTCCCTTTAGTGTGTTCCTAATAGAACAGTGGTGGCGAACCTATGGCACTCAGAACCCTCTCTGGGGGCACGCGTGCCGTCGCCCCAGTCCTAGGCCTTCAGCTGGGTTTTATAAAACCTTTTTGCTTTAGGCTTCCACTGTCGTGTGCAAAAAAAAAAGAAGGTTCAATCAATCAGTCAATTTCAATTTCTCGCAGGAAAAAAAAGATCTTGCAAAGTTGGAATTGATTGATTGAACTTTTTAGTCCCACCCAGTCTGCTGTTACTACTGCAGCCACGCCCAGCCAATGGGCCACACCCACCCAGCACCCGACGATGCATAAGTGGGTTTTGGGTTGCAGTTTGGGCACTCCGTCTCTAAAAGGTTTGCCATCACTGTAATAGAAGATAAGAACACAGGGAAAATATCTGTCTTGAACTAGAAGGATTATCTGTAACTTGGATAATGATCTGATCTTCCTTAAGACTATATGAATTAGAATTCTTCTTGAAGAGTGAAAATATGACTGAAGTGAAGATAGTTCATGATCTTTAAAGTAATGACAATTCTTCATCTTAAGACACTCATTAATTTGAAGAACATAATGAAAATCTAAAATTGTCATATGTATCAGCCAAACTGCAATACCACAAAAATACACAATCTGGTACAACATTATTAAAAAAGTCAAAATTAATCCTGTCACGCAATAGAATTCCAATAAAGGCTCTATGTTGAAGACATTAAATTGTTATTACGATATCACAGTAGGAACTACTGTCTACATATCAATCATGAAACACATTTATGAAAGGGCAAATTATGCTCTTTTTTAAAAGAGCAATTCAAATAGCAAAAGTGCTAGCAGCTTTCATCTGCCATCAAGTATAAAATGTGCATAGCTAAACTTATAATGATCAAGACCAAGGCCTTCCTTTGCCATGTAAATAAATTAGCTGGTTATCTTTTTTTTCAGTTAACTGTCACCACTATTTATATGTTATTTCCATTGCTAGAGATAGGCTAATAAGACAACATAAAGAACAAAACATCAATAAATCTTATGCTACTTCACATAAGTGAATTCAGATAATGCTTTATTGCTATCTCAGAGGGAAAAAGTGCACGATCAGGCCTGTGATCATATATTTATGTCTATGGTATCTAAATATCATACACACTTGTAAGCTTATCATGGATACAGAAGCTGGTCTATAAACAGGATCAGTCCTTATACAATAAAAAAGATCACTTTGGGTAACTGAGACAAGTCATCTACCTGAGGAATGGGCAGATATACCAAAACAAATATGTATTTGAACAGCTATATTCCCTTTTTTAAATTAGAGGCAACACATATTAAACTGCTATAAACTTTTAAAATGTGAGGATTTTACTTAAATCAAACATTTTTTAAATGATAAATACAAAGCCTACACACACACACACACACACACGGAAGAGGGAGACATTAAATTTAAGAAAAAGTATGCATGAATACAGACTTACCAATATTTTAAATACTACAAAGAACTGCTCCAGACACAGAACTTTAACTGTAATATAAGAATTCTAAATCCTACCTGCTTGGGCATTTGAAAAAGGGAGTTCTTTAAAAATATATCTTTTGCTTGACTCCATGTTCCATCAATGATTATGATCACATAGGAATTAGTGGAACTCAAATCCATTTCTTCCAAATTTGTTGCTCCAGCTCCAGGATACAGTATTAAGGTATTTGAACTTCTGCATATGGATGATAATTCAGGGTACCTATAAATATTTATAAAAAATGGTTTTAATTATATTCTGGTAAGTAAAAATAATGAAGCTATCTTTTCTAAAATAGCTGTCCCACTAACCAAAATGACTACCTACTAAACATGGTTTATTATGCCAGTTAGGAATAGCCTTTTTAAAATTAAAAGTAAAGATATCCACAATTTAAACTTGATTCCTGGTGACTACTTGGACATATCCATGCAGTTTTCTTAGTAAACATTTGGAAATAGATTGCCGCTATTTTCTTTATCTTCCTAGTAATTAGTCTACATACAATATACCTTTCATGCCATTTGATATATTTCTTCATATCATTTTTCTTCATTCTAGTTTCGTTTCCTTTTCTTCCATATTCATTTTCTCTCAAGATCCACTCTTAGCACCACCCAAAGAACAATCTCTCCCATATTCAAAATCTCTCATCCCCGGGGTGGGGGGGTGGCGGTTATTATTAGGGAAGGCCTGGATCCAAGGGAGACCACTGTGCCGCAGACTGCCGGTTGTGAATCCCTAGGTGTGAAGTGGGGTCATGGGAGGCAGCAGGGCGTGCTGATTGTATACCTGGCTCCCCGCTATGTATCAGCAGCCCTACCCGAGCTACTCAGTGTGATAGCCGAGATGGCGA
>NW_015388043.1:133089-135959 GCF_001527695.2 Protobothrops mucrosquamatus
CGTACAGTTGCGGACCTGCGCCTTTTTCGCCGAGCCCTGAAGGCCCATCTATTCCATGCGGCCGGCCTGGCGTAGTTTGGATTGTGTTTCAGTGGGGGGTTTTGTATGGGTGTGTTTTTAGAACAGGCCTATTATTCAATTCGATTTTAAAACAGAAACTATTTATTTATTCGTGGTTTTTAGTATCGCCTGTTCACCGTCCTGAGTCCCGCAAGGGAGATAGGGCAGTATATAAATTTAATAAATAAAATAAATAAATAATAAATAAATAAATAAAACAAGTTGTTTCTGAGGACTTCTGGTTTTGCACGGTAGCGACCGGTTGCGGGCTTGCAGATTCTCCGCATCCCCGTGGCTAATTTCGCCCTGCCTGGGGACCCTAAATGGGTCTAAGTTGTCCCGGAGAGGCGACGAAGAAAGAAGGGTGCTCCAGCAACTCTGGAATGGTGGCGGCTGTTCCGTTTGACTTGGGGAAAGCCTTCTAACCCGACAGGAGAAAGGCTGGCCATATTGCATCGATCAGCCCAAGCTACTAGCAACTGAAGTCCAAAAGCACTAACTAGCACAACTGTGAACAGCGTGCTTGAAACTGGGTGAGGAATTCGATATTCTCTTTTCTATTCTATATTTAATTTCATGGAAAAGATCCCCAAGAAGCAAAATACCTCCAAAAGGGAAGAAGAGCTTTATTATAATTATCACAATTTGTACTTTTAGCACTTTTACTTTTCTCATATTTCACTGTTCACATTTTGTTTTTCTCTACATTTATGCTTGAATACAACTATCAACTGGAATAACCTTCCACCATCTCATGAAGTCGACTGACTTGTGTTCACAAAGCTTTTACCATTAGGAATATGCCACTTTTCAACGATCTACAAGACTCAGTGTAGTTTTTAGGTTTTGCTGCCATAGATTCACATGGCTACTCCTCTGGAGAATATTCAAATAGAAATTAGAATAGTAAAAAAAAAAATAACAATTATAACTACAAATTTTAAAAGGTATNATTGACTTCCGGGAGGGGCGGGTCCCAACTGCCGGGACACTTATAACCACAGGGCGAATGGTGGCTTGCGGCTGGGGAACAGGGCGCAGGGCCAATGAGGAGCCCTGCGAGGGGGCAAGTCCCATGAGAGAGAGAGAGAGAGAGAGAGAGAGACAGAAGTGCAAGTGCCTCTCTCTCTCTCTCTCTCTCTCTCTCTCTCATGGGACTTGCCGGAGGGCCGTGGGAGGGCCACATTTATATAGAGCAGGGAGGGCTGCTCGAGGGCCGGATTAAACCGGGCCGCGGGCCGCAAATGGCCCGCGGGCCGGACTTTGGACATGTCTGGTCTACAGCTACACAGCAAGTTTAATTCACTCTAAAGTTCTGGCTTTGGGAAATTTCACAGGGTCTGACCCCCATCTACCCAGCAAATAATTGTAAATCAAATTTATATGCATGAACTCTAGAGTGACCCTGTTTTAGCTTGTGAACTTGATTGTCCATTGCTCTTTTGGATAGATCATGAAATGCACCTCCAAATCTTTGCGTGAAATCCTAGCAATTCTCCAGTATGGAATCATTGCCTTTATTGATGTCAATGTTTTTCAAGGCATTCTGGAAACAAACAATGCAAATTACAGTATCTTCTGTATCCTCATTGCAGAAGCCTATGGTAATGGTGGAGAAATCAATGTTATGTCCCATTTCGATCTGGGTTTTCATGAATAAAACAGACTCTTTTCTGTATTCCTGAACACAGTATGGTTTATTAAAGTCTTCGATTTCTCCAGCAAGCCTCTGGGCTTTTCTTCATCCTTTTCCCTGCCAGCTTTTCCTTTTACTTGGCTGTTTTGTTTTTTATTTCCTGATACAGCCCAGCTCAAGAATGTTATCTGTTTCTTTTAGAAGTGTTTTGTCAGCTTCAAGGTGAGCCACAATGTTTGATGTATGAACTACTATTGTTCAGTATAAATCTTTGGTAGGTGATAAATATAAATGATAAATTTGCTTAAATAGAAATATGAATAATTGCAATAGTATAGTATATAATAGTTGAAAGCCTTCTCTGGGATAAGCTTCAGCATAGACCTGATTCCTAGAAAAAGAGTTGCATATATATAAGTGAATATATCATATTCACCATCACTTTTGACAAGGAGAGACTCCTGACAGCTAAAAGAACAGTTCTTATGCATGTTGCTCAGTTGAATGTTGACATTTCTTGTGTTGTTGCTCTAGCTCTCTCTCACACACATCTATCTATCTATCTATCTATCTATCTATCTATCTATCTATCTATCTATCTATCTATCTATCTATCTGCTGTTATCCTTCTTTTACTTTGTTCAATCAATTATTACAGTATTTTCTCCATTTGTGTGTTCACACTTTCAAATTCATGATACTAATGCCCATTTTGCTATTGCAAAACACCTTTTAAAAGAAACAAAGTGATAGTGAACTTTAATTATCCTGAGGCTTTTTTGGAGTTAACTTCTTTCAAGCATCATCTTTTTCCTGACTTTTTTCCTGACAATTTTATCTTTCAAAAGATGAAAGAAGACACAAGAGGATCAGCCATCCTTGACTTGATATTAATCAACAGGGAAGACTTGGTTGAGGGATGGAAATGCAGGAGAATTTTGAGAAAGCAATTGTGTAATGCAAGTTTTTGAGGTAAGGAGAAAATAAATTTAACTATAGTCAGGCAGGCATCTTGGTTTTTAATAAAGTGGATCTTAATAACCTCAGAGCCATGCCAAATAGGATCCAATGACAGGAGAAGCTAATGGGAAAAATCCCAAAAGTGCTTTTTCAAGAGGCAACTGGACTTTCTTGTTTTTCTTTGAAGACATTTTGCTTCTCCTCCAAGAAGCTT
>NW_015388043.1:138783-146536 GCF_001527695.2 Protobothrops mucrosquamatus
TTTCTATGACAAGATACAAAAAAGTTTTCATATCAGATTTTTTAAAACAATAACATTAATGGCAATTATGTTTATTAACATACTAGCTGTACCCGGCCACGCGTTGCTGTGGCTCAATCTGGTTAAATGGAAAAGAAAGAAAAGAGAAAGCGCACGTATGTAATATGTAGTGTGTGTTGCTTTTACATCCAACAGATGGCGCTGTTTTTTAAAAAAAAGCATGTTTTTACCTGTCACAGGTGTGACATCTATATAATAGTAGGTATATAAAAACACGCGCGTATTCGAATGCAACGTTGTGTCAAAATTTCAAAGCAATCAGTGAAGAACTTTCGGAGATTTAAGATTTTGAACAAACGAACATTTACATTTTTATTTATATAGATTTACTAATTGGTTTACTACTACTTTATTAAGCTTATTTACTTTATTAAGCTCATTTACTTTACTAAGCTTATTTCTGGGCTATCTTCTATTTTATAACAAGTAACAGGTAAAACTTTATATTAAAACAAATATATAAAATATAAAGTAACAGCATAGAATGATAGAAATATTTATTATGAAAAGGATACTGTCATTGCTACTTTTAGTAATGACTATTAATTAGATTAAATATATTTCTAAATGTTTGCAGATCAATCCATGCCTTTTCATTCCGTGTTCTTATCATTGGTATGATTTGTGGCAATGACCTTAGATTTTATATGACATTGTTTATAGACACAAGCTATTTGAGAAAAAGAGAACTTGCTTCAATTACTTCACATTTATAATATATACATGATGGGAGAAAATTACTTATTTTGTAAACAAATAATTTCCTAGAGAAAATAAGAATTACAGATTGTAAGGAATGTTATTATTATAAGACTCTAGTCAGGGACATATACAGCATGTGCATATGCGTAAATGTGCATACATACACATACAAAATAGTGCAATAATATGAATAGTTATTATTATAATGCTATAATACACATTTTGCGTTAAAAGAAACAAGACATGGAAGATGCTATTTAAATGTATTGGCCATTCAGACTAAGAAAGCACCAATAACTTTTACTGACAACAGCAAAATGTTCCTTTCCATATATAAATTGTATTTTAAAAATATAATTATTGGGAATTTTGCAAATGATTCTTATTCCTCTGTGTTATTTAATGTATTTTCTAGTGTTTCAGCTTCAAGGTACATAATAGTGATTAAAGAAATTTATAGACAAAGAAAGATGATCTATATTTGACCATAATCTTTTGCTATCAATTGAAATTGCTAAACTGGTACTATTTCAGGTTAAGAGATGTTGAAATAATCATGAAAGAGCTTCCTCATCAATGGCCCAGTGGCACAACCTTTCTGGACAATTCAAATCCTTTTTGGGCAGGTTTTTTATTGTATTAAAAATTCAGATTTGACATGAAATGTAATAAAGCAATTTGTTAATTTCCTGCACAGCAATCTCTTCAATGATTACTACAATCCTAACAAATCAGTTTAGTTGTATTAGTGGGTTACTGAACGAATGACCCAATCGCATTGTTGAAGCTACTGATTCTTAATATTTGTCTCATTTGTTCATTCTACGGTCTTTCTTTCAGGCACTTAAGGCAGCATGGATATCACTCTCTTTATCCAACTGTCTCTATCATAGCTCTGCAGAATAATTTGGACTGAGAGACAGTGACTAGGCCAAACCGATCCAATGGATCTTTTGCTGAGGATGGAAACTAAAGATGAGTCATCTAAGCTTGAGTGCAAAACTTGAACTAGAGTCTAAAGCAGGAGTGTCAAACTGCCAGCCCGTGGCAGGATGCATCATGCCGAAACCATGCCCACCTCATTGCCAGCAATGGAAAAAAAGTTGTGATATGTCACGACATGTCACATGACGTTGCACTCCTAGTCTAAAATGATTCTCCTGTGGCCAGCAACAAGGAATGTGATTCAACAACTTACTACATATCACAACTTTACTTTACTGCTATGGAACTTTCCTTTTCTGAAACACTCTGGCATAGCTGGAAAATTGCACCAGTATTTCTAATATTTAAAAGCCTCCATACTCATTTTGGAAAAGAAGAGAAATTAATGGTTTTCAAAACAAAAACAAAAAAGACACTATGTTAACCATTTTAACAAGAATGTTAGTATAATTTCTAAGACTAATTAATTCTACTCCCTTTAGTGTGTTCCTAATAGAACAGTGGTGGCGAACCTATGGCACTCAGAGCCCTCTCTGGGGGCACGCGTGCCGTCGCCCCAGTCCTAGGCCTTCAGCTGGGTTTTATAAAACCTTTTTGCTTTAGGCTTCCACCGTCGTGTGCAAAAAAAAAAAAAAAGGTTCAATCAGTCAATTTCAATTTCTCGCAGGAAAAAAAAGATCTTGCAAAGTTGGAATTGATTGATTGAACTTTTTAGTCCCACCCAGACTGCTGTTACCACCGCAGCCACGCCCAGCCAATGGGCCATACCCACCCAGCACCCGACAATGCATAAGTGGGTTTTGGGTTGCAGTTTGGGCACTCGGTCTCTAAAAGGTTCACCATCACTGTAATAGAAGATAAGAACACAGGGCAAATATCTGTCTTGAACTAAAAGGATTATCTGTAACTTGGATAATGATCTGATCTTCCTTAAGACTATATGAATTAGAATTCTTCTTGAAGAGTCAAAATATGACTGAAGTGAAGATAGTTCATGATCTTTAAAGTAATGACAATTCTTCATCTTAAGACACTCATTAATTTGAAGAACATAATGAAAATCTAAAATTGTCATATGTATCAGCCAAACTGCAATACCACAAAAATACACAGTCTGGTACAACATTATTAAAAAAGTCAAAATTAATCCTGTCACGCAATAGAATTCCAATAAAGGCTCTATGTTGAAGACATTAAATTGTTATTACGATATCACAGTAGGAACTACTGTCTACATATCAATCATGAAACACATTTATGAAAGGGCAAATTATGCTCTTTTCTAAAAGAGCAATTCAAACAGGAAAAGTGCTAGCAGCTTTCATCTGCCATCAAGTATAAAATGTGCATAGCTAAACTTATAATGATCAAGACCAAGGCCTTCCTTTGCCATGTAAATAAATTAGCTGGTTATCTTTTTTTTTCAGTTAACTGTCACCACTATTTATATGTTATTTCCATTGCTAGAGATAGGCTAATAAGACAACATAAAGAACAAAACATCAATAAATCTTATGCTACTTCACATAAGTGAATTCAGATAATGCTTTATTGCTATCTCAGAGGGAAAAAGTGCACGATCAGGCCTGTGATCATATATTTATGTCTATGGTATCTAAATATCATACACACTTGTAAGCTTATCATGGATACAGAAGGATCAGTCCTTATACAATAAAAAAGATCACTTTGGGTAACTGAGACAAGTCATCTACCTGAGGAATGGGCAGATATACCAAAACAAATATGTATTTGAACAGCTATATTCCCTTTTTTAAATTAGAGGCAACACATATTAAACTGCTATAAACTTTTAAAATGTGAGGATTTTATTTAAATCAAACATTTTTCAAATGATAAATACAAAGCCTACACACACACACACACACACACACACACACACGGAAGAGGGAGACATTAAATTTAAGAAAAAGTATGCATGAATACAGAATTACCAATATTTTAAATACTACAAAGAACTGCTCCAAACACAGAACTTTAACTGTAATATAAGAATCCTACCTGCTTGGGCATTTGAAAAAGGGAGTTCTTTAAAAATATATCTTTTGCTTGACTCCATGTTCCATCAATGATTATGATCACATAGGAATTAGTGGAACTCAAATCCATTTCTTCCAAATTTGTTGCTCCAGCTCCAGGATACAGTATTAAGGTATTTGAACTTCTGCATATGGATGATAATTCAGGGTACCTATAAATATTTATAAAAAATGGTTTTAATTATATTCTGGTAAGTAAAAATAATGAAGCTATCTTTTCTAAAATAGCTGTCCCACTAACCAAAATGACTACCTACTAAACATGGTTTATTATGCCAGTTAGGAATAGCCTTTTTAAAATTAAAAGTAAAGATATCCACAATTTAAACTTGATTCCTGGTGACTACTTAGACACATCCATGCAGTTTTCTTAGTAAACATTTGGAAATAGATTGCCACTATTTTCTTTATCTTCCTAGTAATTAGTCTACCTACATACAATATACCTTTCATGCCATTTGATATATTTCTTCATATCATTTTTCTTCATTCTAGTTTCATTTGTTTCCTTTTCTTCCATATCCATTTTCTCTCAAGATCCACTCTTAGCACCACCCAAAGAACAATCTCTCCCATATTCAAAATCTCTCATCCCCTTTGAAATGATAAAACAAGTTATGTTTCTGAGGACTTCTGGTTTTGCACGGTAGCGACCGGTTGCGGGCTTGCAGATTCTCCGCATCCCCGTGGCTAATTTCGCCCTGCCTGGGGACCCTAAATGGGTCTAAGTTGTTCCGGAGAGGTGACAAAGAAAGAAGGGTGCTCCAGCAACTCTGGAATGGTGGCGGCTGTTCCGTTTGACTTGGGGAAAGCCTTCTAACCCGACAGGAGAAAGGCTGGCCATATTGCATCGATCAGCCCAAGATACTAGCAACCGAAGTCCAAAAGCACTAACTAGCACAACTGTGAACAGCGTGCTTGAAACTGGGTGAGGAATTCGATATTCTCTTTTCTATTCTATATTTAATTTCATGGAAAAGATCCCCAAGAAGCAAAAAACCTCCAAAAGGGAAGAAGAGCTTTATTATAATTATCACAATTTGTACTTTTAGCACTTTTACTTTTCTCATATTTCACTGTTCACATTTTGTTTTTCTCTACATTTATGCTTGAATACAACTATCAACTGGAATAACCTAGTACTTCAGCTGACTGAACACAAGTGTTTCGAAAATGGTAATCCTTATACGGTGAAAAGTTGCTAGATGTTCTGAGTCACATCAAAAATCCAAAACGACGGTATCTAAGTGTACCGATGAGGAGACCTCTTATAAGTTTATCTTTAATCTTATCATTTTTTTTTTTATTGTTAATATTGATGTTTAAAATTTTCCATATTAAATTAGGACTGAAGACATATTCCATGTAGAGAGAGCTGACCAATACTACACAGAACCTTTTAGATCAATTTCTTGGAAAGCCATTTCTAACAGAAACTGAATTGGGTACTGAGATAGTAAAACATACAACAGCTGTGCAATTGCCATTTACCTAGTGACCTATTGTTACTAATTGCTTTTAAGAATCCAGCAGATGGTACTTTTCTTATTAATTTCTTCACTGAGCATGAAAGACTCTACAACAAGCCTTCTTTTCCCCAGAGGCCATTTGACTCTGTACCTACTGCTTGCTTCCGCTTGGCCATATCTCCCCATGAGAGTCAATTACTACATGCAAGCACCATACACTTTATAAGCACATTTATGGAGCACTGAATTAAAAAGGAGGAATGATAAATAAATTAGCCAAAATACAGCCCACATCAAGTCTTTTAAAAAGTAAAGTTGTATCCAGGGACTGAATAAGAAAATAATATAAACAAAAGAAAGTACCAAAAAAGAAACAATGAAGGCACAACAAACAAGACATAGAAGTGTGAGCAATGCTTTGTTCCAGTACAAAAGGTTGGTACAGTGAGAGCTGGTTTTAATGGATCAGGTGGGGAGCAGGTATTTATTATTCCCAAAGGACCACTAAATAGAAAAGCATATGATTGCAGCAAGGTATATCATATAATAATAATAATAATAATAATAATAATAATAATAATAATAATAATAATAATAATAATAATAATAATAATAATAATGACAATAATATAATAAAATCCCAAAACAACTGGAGCACCACTTGAACACCATTGGCATTGACAAATTCACCATTAGTCAATTGCAAAAGGCAGCCTTACTAGGAACTGCTTCTATCCTGCGATGATATCTGTAATACCATCAGACATTCACATCTGCCTATCCCAGGTCCTTGGTAAGGACTCGATAGGTAGACAAAAATGCCAAATCCAGTCTGAATATCTGGCTGACTGTGCGATGATCAGTAATAATAATAATAATAATAATAATAATAATAATAATAATGATGATGATGATGATGATGATGATGATGATGATGATGATGATGATGATGATGTGGTAAATTAATACATCTATCTATCTTTAATATATCTACCTACCTACCTCATCTAAGTTACTTGGAAGTTATCTAAATCAGTGGTTCTCAACCTGTGGGTCGGGACCCCATTTGGGGTCGATCGACCATTTCACGGGGGTCGCCAAGCAAGGCTGTCCGCCATTTTTTTTGTCTGCCATTTTTTTTTGTCCGCCATTTTTCCCCCCCTTTTCCGGCGGGTGCCTTACCTCCCTTGGGCTGGGCCAGCTGGTGGTCGGCCTGCTGTGTCTCTGCCGCTTGCCAGCTATGCCTCGGCCGGTGCAGGGGGCGGAACCACGCATGTGCGGCGCTCCCGGGCAGGGAAAGTCCTCGACTTAAGACCGGTTGGGTAGTCCTTGACTTATGACCGGTTTAGTCCTCGACTTACGACCGGTTTAGTCCTCGACTTACGACCAGTTGGGGTCACGGCATTAAAAAGGTTGAGAACCACTGATCTAAATGGAAATTCAATCCATTGTATCTTAAATAAAGCTCTATTAAATAAAAGTTCCCATTGTATTGTGGCTTTTTTCTTTCTTCTATTCCTGATATCACTGGACATTGTAAGAGATATAAACTCAATTGTTGCTCTTTCTCTTTACACCACCTGTTCTAAAGGAATGATGATTTTTAGTATTGAGACACTGGTGTTTGTTAAAAGGGTTGGAAAATAGAGGCTTAGTCTTAGACTAAGAAAAATTAAGAAAGTCCTTTTTTAAAGTGGGCAACATTTTTATACTAAGCACAACAGAATTTTGTGTCTTAATTAATCCCATGTAACATTTAGTTATGGCAGTAAAAGAATTTATGTTATATTCCATATATTTATCTGGAAATAATTCTACTTCTTCTAAGTAAAATAATATTAAGTTCTAAAACAACTGCAGTAGTATTTGCCATTTCAATCAGGCTGTAATGTTTCACTCTCAAAATTCAAGGAATCAAGACAGTTTTTTAAAAAAATTCAGAGCATTAACTCAACTGAAAAGACTGCTTTACCAAAAAGAAAATCATTTTAGAATCTTCATAAAGATAATTACTCCCTGATAAAATGACTTTTTAAAAAAAATATTGTTGATAGTATTTATTTTAGAATAAGTATTATATCTTTTCCTCAAATGAAACAGTAATTATGATGAAAGTTTAGGTTGCAAAATTAATGTCTAAAAGAAAATAATTTCCCAAATAGGAGCTTTCATCATTTGGAACAGTGTTCAGAATAAATAATAAAACAAGCATTTACTTGTTGGTTATTAAACAAAGTCATACTTTGTTTATTTATGAAACACATTAAATTAAATATGAAGTATAAAGATAATATAGAAAGGAACATAGTAGTTTTTGAAACTAGTAACATTTACTTGAATAGATTTCTGCCAAGATATGCTCAGCAAACGCATATAGGTCATGGATGTCATACTCGCCATGTCACGTGACGTGTCGCGACGTATTGCGACTCTTTTTGCATTGCTGGCAATGGGGTGGGCGCAGCTTCGGTATGTTGAAACCAGCCTGCGGGCCGGCAGTTTGACACCCCTGATATA
>NW_015388043.1:147169-166443 GCF_001527695.2 Protobothrops mucrosquamatus
AAAAAACAGAAAACACCACAAACATATCTAATGAGAATAACTGATAGATTCTTTTGGAGTAAGCTGCTTAAGATAAATCCTGCTTGATTGGGAGACATTCCAATCTGATCTTGAATTCATTCAGTAGCTAACCTGAGACTCAGAAATGTTCAAATAGGACATGATACAACACTATCTTCAAACTTAGATTGCAGCAACAGATGTAGAGGGGTATACTTCCTGTTATAAGAAGAAAAAGTAATGAGTACATGAGACACTGTCAGTTAAAAGAGTAAGAGATACTCTGGAGAAATGACTAATGCCAATTACTATTTATTTATTCTCAACTATGTGCACCAAACTTCTAGAAAGAAAAAATCAAGTTTCCTCAGTCTTGCATAGAAGATTTTGTAAGATAATACAGTGCAGAATATAGGATAAATATGATATAAAATGTAAAGATTAGAGTGTTACGAATGGCACATGATTAATAGGAAACCAACATTAATACTGTTGCTGAATTCAATAGAATAGAAATATTGAAGAGAAATCAGATGAGACTAGCTTGGATTTATTGGAAGTAAACTAAATAAAAACCAGTCTAAAATAATTTAGGCAGTCTAAAATGATTCATAATGCAAAGATAATTAGGACATGGAAAGATAAGAAAAGTATATTTTGAAGATACAGAAAACTATAATTTATAACATTTTATTGTTTTTAAAGCATTTTGGGATGGTCACGTTTTTAAGGTCCACTCTGAATAAGTACGCTATAAAATAGAACTACGAATCTAAAATAATATTGCTTCACTGACTAGTGTTCTCAAAAAAAAAGATAAGAAAACTTATTTTAACAGTGATATTCACCTGTCTTCACAGAAGCGTCGTCCAATCAAGACTTTACATTTGTCTTCTGGAAGACAAGCAGTTAGAAGAGGTACTGTTCGTAGCACTCTACTTTCCTGCAGTTAAAATTGAATATAAAAACATATGATTTAATATTATAATTGTTTTCCATTTTTTAGAAACAAAACATAAAAGAATGCCTAGATAAAACATGCACATATACAAAACACTGGTTGTGAAAGAACAATATATTTATATACTGAATTAAAAGTCTCAGTGCCTTTTGATACCATCAACCATTTTGGGCCCACTTGGGGAGTTGAGGGTGTGTTGCACAGTTCTATGTTGGTTCAACGCCTTTCTCTGAGGTTGGTCCCAATCTATGTTGATAGGGAGCGAGAGGTCCGGCTCTCGGCCCGCTTTGTGAGGTACCACAGGGCTCGGTGTTTTCTCCACTCCTTTTTAACATCTACATGAAATTGCTGAGCAAGATCATCTCTCACCATGGAATGTGGTATCACCAAGATGCTGATGACACCAGTTATACATCTCCATCCCGGGGATGTGAGTGATGCTGTGGATCACTGTGGATGTTCTTTTGCAGTGCTTGGTGGCTGGGGTCTGGATTCAACTGAACTCTAGTAAAGGGGTGGCTGTGGCAAGAGATCCCTCTGCATCCAGGAGTTTATCATCTTTGGTCTTGGAAAAGGTTCCACCCACCACACCCCTGACAGACCTGTTGCACAAGCTAGGTCTTCCTAGACTCAGAAAGAGCATGTAGCAGTCATGGTTAGGAGTGCTTTTGTTCAATTTTGTGTTGTGCACCAGTTTACTCTTTCCTAGATAGGGAGGCTCCCTACTCGGTCACTCATGTCCTGGTCATCTGCTATTTGGACTACTGCAATGTGTTCTACATGGGGCTACCCTTGAAAAATATCCGAAAACTTCAGCTGGTACAAAATGTAGCACCATGGGCAATCTCAAGGGCCCAAAGAATGGTGCATGTAATACCTCTGCTACACGAGCTGTATTGGGTGCCAGTCTGCTTCCAGGTCCAATTCAAGATGTTGGTTCTGACCTTTAAAGACTATATAGCATTGAGCCAGGTTACCTGTGGAACTATCTTTATCCCATTACATCATCCTGTGTTACCAGGTCAGGCAGGGGAGGTATGTTCTGCATCCCATCAGCCAAAGAATTCTAACTGGCGGGGTCCAGGAAGAGAACCGTGTCTGCCACGTCCCCCACCCAATGGAAAACACTTCCTCTGGAGGTGAGGTGGACCTCCACTCTTTTGGCATTCTGTAAAAGCATAAAAACATGGCTCTGCATCCTTGCTTGGGGGTACACAGGTGAACATGCAGTAAAGGGGCTTAAAGCCCTCCCTGCCTTTTAATCAACTGTTAACATCTCTTGCCTCTTTTAAATTTAATACACAGTTTTTTATGCTTTTAATCTTTTATTGTACAGCATTCAGAATCCCGCTATGAGAGAGATGAGTAGTTCTTAAATATGACAAATAAATAAATAAATATAGTAAACAAACAAATTAGTAGCATGGTGGCAATGGGTACACCATTGGGAGACCTGAAAGATCAGATTGGGTATAGATCCTCCTGCAGAAAAATCCAACTATATAGTGGTAAAAATTGATAGTAACTGATGGTACATAATGATAATTAAATAGCATCCAGCATTTGGGAAAGCTGCGTATAAAATTGGGAGTTTGATATGTACACAAATGTATTTTCTCTTGTGCTTTTTTTAATTTATCAAATAATGCAGAATTTTGATGGGATATATCTTGTACTGACATAGACCAGATGTAGAGCGTTCCGTAAGACTAGTTTTCAAAATGAGGCAAAGTAGGCCAATTCTGTCTCAGATATAGTATTGTTTTTAGCATAACAGCCTACCTCTCCGTAGGTATCTTATTTATATTATTTCCAGCATGTGTATTTAAGGTGCTTAAAAGTAAAACCTGGCTCAGGTCCTGTTTTTTTCATTTTATAATAGAGGAACAACTAATCTAAGGAATTTTGATAATATGAACACCTGTGCTCTTAAAAGAAAAGTATAATTATTTAAAACTGCTAAAATAAACCAGAATTATCAAAAACGACCTCACAGATATTTGGGACTCTTCCAGAAAAAGAGCTTTTCCATTTCAACTACCAGCTAATTAACACTTGTCATTTCCAACTAATAGTTAACGACAGAACTGTCAGCCCATCAGTACTCCATCAATAATTCATGCTCTCAGGTCTATGGTTAGATACACACCCCTTCTTACTCATATACTGTACATTTGTTAGCATTTCCCCCTTTCACTGTCACGTTTCTGTACTCATCAAAGTGGCAAATGTCTGCTACCTTCCACAAGCCTAATGTTATGTATTGGCAATGTTGCATTTGTCTTTCTTTTTCTAATTATGCCAGTTTGCTGCTAGGAGCAGGAAGTTGGGCAAGCCAAAAATTCTTTCCAGTAAGAGATCAGATTGTCCTTTCATGCACAGGCGGCTATATGTCACTATTTCTGAAGCATCTTGCAGTGTCTTGAATGCATTTCCTTGACCTTGGATACAAAGCTAGTGGCAGAGGAATACAATGGAACTGTTTGCAATTAGGATGTCATTTGATCAAAGAGGGCTGTTCTCATCCCATTACTGGGAAAATACCTTTAGCTCAAAGTCCCAATAGCTGCTTCAGTAAGTTAGAAAAGATTTGCTTACAAATCTTAGCACACTAATGTAGCTTGTTTAGGCTGCCAGGGTCACAACATCCATCCATCCATGATATACATCACTAAGATAGACATTTTCTATTAATTCTAGTATTAATAAATTATTATTTGAGACTCGAATGCTGCACAATGGGGTAAGCTTCCATCACTTGCCCCGGCTGTCCATCTAGAACAGGCATTGACATCATTGATGTCGCGCGACGTATCCCGACTTTTCCCCCATTGTCAGCAATGGGGTGGGTGCGGTTTCGGTATGATGTATCCGGCCCATGGGCCGGCAGTTTGACATGCCTGATCTAGAAGTTCGAAAGCATGCAAATGTGAGTAGATAAATAGGTACTGCTTCGGCAGGAAGGTTGCTGCGTTGTGTGCCCCTCGATGTATAGTTATGCTGGCTAATGACCACAACAAGTGTCTTTGTACAATTCTGGCTCGCTCGGTGAAGAAACAGAGTTGAGCATCACCACTCCTAGAGTCGGACACAAATGAACACGGGAAATCTTTACCTTTACCTTACCATGAAAACTACCATGGCCAAGCAGTGCTATGGCTTCAGCCTAGCAGCTCTTCAGCATCAGTAACAGAAATGAAAATAGAGCTGAACTGATGGGATAACAACTCTGCCAGTGGTCATCTCCCAATTTGCACTGGCACTGCTCCAGCAGAATTTATACTTTACCAGATAAACAAAGCAAAAAGAAGCATTTCAAGGAATGTAGAATACACTATCAAGGACTTCATAGTTTCCATCACATGCAAAAAAAATTGGTAGAATTTTACACCAAGATAAAATCCAAAACAACTATTTCCTTTCCCACAGAACCAAAGAAAAATGTTGCTGCTACATGATTTCTCATTATCTGCAATTACAGAATTTGAAATGCGAAGCAATTTAATATTAAAAGAGCATTCCTGCAGGATCATTTTAGTCTACTTTTCACAGTAGCCAACTACATGCCTCTGGAGTGTTTGAAACCAGATGGACACATAGCTCTCCCACTGTTATTCCTCTTCAACTGAGATTGGAAGCAGCCTCTCCTGAACGTGGAAAAGAGATTGAGAATTCAAGAATCTTACAGCTCCTCTCACGCTGTATATAAACCCCACATAGGCAAAATATAAGTCAAAGTAAGCAAACAGGCAAATAGGCTATATCTCTCCAGCCTTGTGTAATAAATATACCTGGTGTTCATCTGGACCTTGCCAGTGAATTGAGTAGGGAGCAGGAGGCTGCAGGTTTATAGAAAATAATGCCATCTATGTTGTAGTTCTCATCAATTTTTTAGGAGTGGAAAACAAAAACAATATACCATTCTATTACATGAAATACCCAAAGACTATATTCTTGCTGACTAAATAAAATATATTTTTATTGCAAAGTCCAGTCCTTTGTGCAACATATATCAATTTTGCCACTTCTGAATAGAAGTGTATCACATGTGTCTCTGCAGTAATATATATTAGTAAATTTCCCTCTAGTTCTTGTCTTCCTGCATTGTAACAATTTCAGTTATGTTGGAGAGTAACTACATGTCACAAGATTGATAATCAGAATAACAGAGTTGGAAGGGACCTTGGAGGTCTTATAGTCCAACCCCCTGCTCAAGCAGAAAATTGTATACCATTTCAGATAAATGGCTGTCCAATCTCTTCTTAAAAACTTCCAGGGTTGGAGCACCCACAATTTCTGAAGGCAAGTCTTCCACTAATTAATTGTTCTAACTGTCAGGAAATTTCTCCTTAGTTCTTGATTGGTTCTCTCCTTGATTAGTTTCCATCTTCCAGTCCTCTTCAAACATTTTTTCATTATACGAGAAAGATTATGAAGTTGCATATGTTGATGTGTTATATGAAAATGATAGTGGCATATGTCAGAGAAAAGAGAAAAGTAATAAGCTGAATGAATGCCCTACCTAGCAATAGGATACTAAAAAAGAGCGTAGGATAAAACAGGAAGAGATAGGTATTGAATGTAGTCTGAACATAAAAGTGAGTTGAAATATAATCATATATTGTAGAATGAATGAGGATCAAAAGAAAATAAACCTATGAAGAAAGAATGAATAAATTGAAATTAGAAAATTAAAGTTTTTAGAAACTGACAAAATTATTAGAGAGAAAGGAGAAGCAATATATAAAGCTACCCATTTATGGACATGAAGGCAACAAGGATGATTTGTAAGGGCAGAACGATATAGAGAGTAAACGATACTGATATAGTCTTAGCTATGTTAAGTATTTTCTTCTAATTTGTTTTACCTATTATTTCTTTACTATTGTAGTCCACATTTTGCACACTATTACTAATTTCCATTATGTGCCTTTTTAATTGAATATATGCCTTCAAGTCTATATATTGTGTGTGTGTGTGTGTGTGTTTTATGGGAAACAAAAAAATTAAAGGAAATGAGTTAGCTTTACTGATAAGATTTGTCATGGTTTAGTTTTCACTTGCATTATATTTTTGCTGATAAACAAATGGCTAGTTGAATTTGTTGCTTCCATTAACATTATGTACTCACCTCTGCCGGATGCTGGATAATGTACAAACAAGTAGAGACTTTCAAAGGATGAACTGGCAAGAATGGACACAGGCACACCTTTTGAGGGCGACTATATTTAAGAAAGAAATAAAAAACAGAACAGTTTAGAAAGCATTATTAAACTTTTATTATTTTATATTTTATTATATTAAAATATTCACACTTTTGCTTGAATCACAGAATATTTATTTAGGAAATGAGAATGTGAACATTCAAAAAGATTAAATAACAAATTTGGAAATATGGAAATTAAATTATACAGGTAGTCCTCAAGATACAACCACAATTGAACCCAAAATTTCTGTTGCTAAGTGAGACATTTGTTAAGTGAGCTTTGACCCATTTTACGACCTTTCTTGCCACAGCTGTTAAGTGAATCACTGAAGTTGTTAAGTTAGTAACATGGTTGTTTAATGAATCTGGCTTCCCCATTGGCTTTGCTTGTCAGAAAGTCACAAAAGATGATCACATGATCTCAGGACACTGCAACCGATATAAATGTGAGTCAGTTGCCAAGCAACCGGATTTTGATCATGTGACCACGGAGATGATGCAATGGTTGTAAGTGTGAAAAATAGTTAAGTCACTTTTTTTCAGTGCCATTGTAACTTCAAATGGTCACTAGATGAATAGTAAGGCGAGGGCCACCTGTGCTATTATACATTCTGTGTAACAGAGAAATAACAAACAGTTGCAAAGGTATAATAATGGATATTTAATTGCCTAAAATTGCATGTTTTAAATATATATAGGAAATCCTCTCTTGTTCAGAAGCTGAGATGGCCCTGGGCGAGTGGTATTTATAATGGGTATTCAAAGTTCTGACTGTTGCATATAACTGTAATCACGGTTACATGATTGTGGTCTGGCTGCTTGGCAACCAGGTTGCCCTTACAATGGTTGCAGCATCTTAAGGTTGTTTTTCACCTGCTGAGATGAAGAAAGTTATTTATTTTTACTTTCTCTTTTTTCCCCTTTGTTTTTATTTTTCACACCTCCTCCCCTTCATTTTTGTATTTTTTTTATAGTTTATATTGGCTTTTATCCTTTATATTTTTTGCAGTTGGTATTGGTTTTAAGAACAGTTTGGCTAATGGTGGCTCTTAAGTAGATTCTATGTCAGTTAGTCATTAAGACTAAGAATGTCCTTGCCAGTCAAGGTGACCCGCAGAGCATCTTTATTGTGCTCACTGCAACACATGGTATGCCCGAGGACTGACCAGATGCCCCAGCTCCTGTTCCTTATCCTCTGACTGTGAATGTAACTGGCTCCTGATTATTTCTGGCTGGATCTGCCTCAAGCGCCTGAATGCCTATGACTTCCTCCGGCTGAAGTCCATCCTGCACTCCCAGGAGAGGATTCCTGATGCCAGAATCCTCTGAGGTGGTGCTTTTGTTTTCTCAATAAAATTTTTTATTATTTTCATCATAAAAAAGACATCACAAATATAACACAATATAATATAAAAAACACCCACATCCCCCACCCACCCACCCCCCGAGACTTCCCAAACCTAATCCCAGGATAATATTCAAATATAAGTAAACAATTATTAATATCTCTAACTCCACAAGATATATAAATTTTACATAAATAAGTNTTTGAATATAAACAATCCATCTTCTCCATATAGATAAAAATTGTTCATTTGAGTGATTCTTCAAATAAGCTGAAATCTTTGCCATTTCAGCAAGGTGCGAAACTTTCAATCTCCAATCTTCCATTGTAGGTAAAATTTTACTCTTCCAATTTTGAGCTATCAACAAACGGGCAGCAGTTAAACAATACAACATCAAATTTGTTTCTTTTACATCCAAATTTTGTGTGATACCTAGGAGGAACAGGTGAGGCAAAAAAATAATCCTTCTTTTAAATATTTGTTGCAAGTTCCACCACAATTTAATCCAAAAGGCCTTAATAACCTTACAAGTCCACCACATATGAAAAAAAGTTGCATCTTGTTGTCCACACCTCCAACACTTGGATTCATAATTCTCATAAATGCGAGACATAGTTGCAGGGTCCATGTGCCATCTGTAAAACATTTTATAGAAATTCACGTAGATTTTGAGCTTGCGTAAACTTCACATTTCTTACCCAAATCAACTCCCAGGTATCCTCTGAGGTGGTGCTTTTGACACTTTGCCCTCTGGTAATATAATCACTGTTGGGTTCTTGGTGCTCTTTGAGCTGGGTTGTTTTTAGGAAGATGTTTCATTACCAGGTTAGGAAACATCATCAGCGCAAAGGTGAGTGAGGCTTTTTGGCCACTTATATATACAGTAGCTTGCCCTGCAGGTAAAAGTGTGGCTTTCTCCTTCCTGGTTCATTGATTAGGGTCCTATTTCATGTTGATTTTTATTTAGTGCTGATTCCTACTTATGTGGGTACTGGCTGTTGGAAGAAGTGCATTCTGTTTCCTTCCTAGGCTTCCTCTATCAGCCAACACTTGGCTAAGCAGAAAACAGCATCAGATAAGGAGCTTGATCGTAAAGGAGGCAATGTGCATGACACACACACACACAAAATGGGAAAGAAAAGCGACACTTTGCCATTAAAAAAAATAAATAAAATTCATGAGCAAAATTGGCATCAAGAGGGAGAAAGGGGAAAAAAAAACCCAGAAGCACAATAGCACTAAGAGCCCTCTGCCTCAGCTTGGCTTTGCATTCCAAATCAGCCTCTCATTCAGGCACTCAGATTATTAGCATACTGATCTTCTATTTCTTTGACAAGAGATTACCAGATCATCTGAATTAATGCAATTGGAATAAGACGGTTCAATATTAAAAAAAAAAAAAATCCAACCTGCAGGGATCTGTACAAACTCTTAATGGCAGTATCTATGAAACTGTTTGATTGCTCTGTCAAAGGAAACATACGGAAATAATAGAAATTAAAGAAAAATAAATAACAGAAATCAAGGCTTGAACTTCCAACCTTCCATTTTTGCACAGGTTCAAGAGGTTTTCTCTCTAATAGAAGATGCTGGATGGGAAAGGGGAAAATAGCAGGGTATTTAGCCTGGTGAAAGAATAACAGGGTATTACTATCCTGAAACAGTCTCGCATTAAACTGTGCGAAGGCAGCAACAACTTCTAGCCTTACTGCTAAGATGTGATAAATATATGCTACAGATGTAGCACAATGTATGCCAATGTATTTTCCTTCTGATTCAAGTATGGGAGAAAAACACATTAGCATGAAAATGATTTGCTTTTAAACAACCCCCCCCCAAAAAAAATTCACTTTTATTGCAATTTCTCCCTTGTTGACACCTAGTCTGACATCACTAATTTGTTTTACATGATTCTATATATTTCCAAAACAGCTGTCACACTGTCATGATTTTCAATCCCAACAATCTGAATTAATGGAACGTAACAACTGAATAATTCCGATTTTGGGGTGTCACTGAAGTTTAGGTAGGAAGAAATGGGCAAAGGGACTTAAAACCGCAATATTTCCTAACAGGCTGATATTCACACTCAACTTTTAAAATAAAAAAGCTACTTATTGAAGATTTGGAAAATGGAGGAAAGGAAAATTTTATCTTGCTTGAGCTGCTACATTACAGGTAGTTCTCGACTTACAGCCACAATTGAGCCCAACATTTCTGTTGCTAAGTAAGACCGCTATTAAGTGAGCTTGCCCATTTTACAACCGTTCTTGCCACAGTTATTAAGTGAATCATTGCAGTTGTTAAGTTAGTAACACAGTGAATCTGGCTTCCCCACTGACTCTGCTTGTTAAAATAGGTATCCTCAACCTTGGCAACTTTAAGCTTTGCTGGCTAAGCAATTCTGGGAGTTGAAGTCCACAAGTCTTAAAGTTGCCAAGGTTGAGGACCCCTGTGTTAGAACAGTGGTTCTCAACCTTTTTAATGCCGCGACCCCAACCGGTCGTAAGTCGAAGACTAAACTGGTCGTAAGTCAAGGACTAAACCGGTCGTAAGTCGAGGACTACCCAACCGGTTGTACGTCGAGGACTTTCCCTGCCCAGGAGCGCCGCACATGCGTGGTTCCGCCCCCTGCACCGGCCGAGGCGTAGCTGGCAAGCGGCAGAGACGGAGCAGGCCGACCACCAGCTGGCCCAGCCCAAGGGAGGTAAGGCACCCACCAGAAAAGGGGGAAAAATGGTGGACAAAAAAAAATGGCGGACAAAAAAAATGGCGGACAGCCTTGCTTGGCGACCCCCGTGAAATGGTCGATCGACCCCAAATGGGGTCCCGACCCACAGGTTGAGAACCACTGTGTTAGAAGATCACAAATGGTGATCACCTGACCTCTGGACACTGCAACTATCATAAATACATGCCAGTTGCCAATTATCTGAATTTTGATCACGTGACCATGGGGATGCTGCAAGTGTGAAAAACAGTGGTAAGTCACCTTTTTCAATGCCGCTGTAGCTTTGAACAGTTACTAAACAAATGGTTCTAAGTCAAGGATTACCTGTAATTACGTGACTTAATACTACAGACTCCTGTGATTTTAAGGCTGAAGGAGACAACCTACCAGATTCCAAATCTGTAGTTCAAGAAGCAACAGACTATCAGCCACCTGTAATTGATGAATCTGGCTCCATGGCCCCTGATTCTGATGGTAAGGTGTCAAGGCATGTTCTTGGAAGAGTGCCAAGCCCTAAATTATATTACCATGAGAAGCTATTGCCACAACTCAAGAAAAGGAAGTAGTCACTCAGCAAAGCCAAGAACTC
The DNA here is from genome assembly GCF_001527695.2 of Protobothrops mucrosquamatus. Classification (NCBI taxonomy): domain Eukaryota; kingdom Metazoa; phylum Chordata; class Lepidosauria; order Squamata; family Viperidae; genus Protobothrops; species Protobothrops mucrosquamatus. The sequence continues at coordinate 158,003 of NW_015388043.1, forward strand.
AGATTACTAACAGTTTGCTCTGTTTCTACCCTCGAAACTGGAAATAATAATCTTGCTTCCTTGATCTGTGCTCCTGTGATAGCCTACTTTAAATTCCCCAGATTTTTTTTGCTGTATAATTGGACCTTCAGTTTGGACAGCCTTCTGTGAAATTCTTTGGTGCTTGACCGAAGGATGATCTTGGACTTCCTTCAGCATTCCTGCTCCAAACTTCTCAGGCTAACGGCTTGCAGCACTGGCATTATTTATGAGGGAAAACAACCTCTTTCTGAACAGTCTTTGCTACTTTCTGTCTAAATTGCTGCCCTTTAGCCCTGACTCAATCACTGATAGAAGATTTACAGCATGCTAAAAAAAAGTTCTCAGAATTATAATTCCCTTGCTTTCTGTTTACAGCAGTCTACGATTTTTGTAGGACATGCAGGGGGGGAGTACTAGTCAGAAATGTTCTGAATAAAGCATATATCCTTTAACTTGTGACAAAACCACTAAAAACAGCCTTTGGGACTAATTCTGGGAACCTCACTGTTATTATTCACCCAGTTCCATCACTATAGAGCACGGGTGTCAAACTCACCGCATCATGTGATGTGCCGTGACGTATCGTGACTTTTTTTTGCATTGCTGGAGCTGGGGTGGGCGCAGCCTCCATATGATGCAACCGGCCCACGGTCCGGCAGTTTGACACCCCTGCTGTAGAGTAACCACTAAACACTAACATAATTAGAGAGGCATGGAAATAGAAGCTAAACCTATTCTATACTTATTCTGGGATAGACACACACACACACATACACGAATATTAAACATTTCCAAAGTATGTTGTTACCAAATATATTACACATTTTTGCTTCAAATCAGAAAGATAAATAGAGCAATGGAATTACCTATTATCTCTGTGTTTTCATGTTCTCAAAGAGGCATATTTTAATTTAAAAATGGTTTTAATTTTAAATAAAATTCAATTTTAAATAATCATTTTAAATAAAACAATACACCATATAGCCTCTTTGTGAACATGAAGAATTAAACACACACACACACACAATTCATTTTGAATCCCAAAGAAAGAGAGATGGGTTGTTATCTGAAATAATAAAGTTTCATTTTGAAAGTTGAGCCACAGAACTGAAAACAGTTTCCTGACTTAGAATTGCCACAGACAGACTGCCATTGTGTATTGGAAGTTGCTTCAGAATGACTCTGGTCTGCAATTGAATTATCTTAGCTTAGGTGTGAATCTATGCTGGCTAGGAATTCTGAGACTGGTTGAGTAAATACTTGATTAGTCCTTCATAAAATTTTAAGGAAAACATTAAGACATGCTAGATGCCAAGTCTATTAAACTTATCAGTTACCAAGCCAATTCTTCCATGCCAAAAAGCTGCCTTTGTTTTCTAAAGATTTGATTTTTCAAAAATCCTCTTTCTGCCCCTGGAGATCCAGTAAATTAAGCTACAAGAAAATCAGAGGATTCATTTTGAATGTAGTTTTTATCTTTGGAAGGGGACTCTTTTCTCTTCCCCGTTTGCTGCCAAATCCCAGAAAAAGCGTGAAGAGAATCCTAATCAGCTGTTTATAATTCCTGCCAATACTATCTTAAGGAAAAACACCCTGGAAACATGTGCATGTAATCCTATTCATATTTACTTAGAGTAAGTCCAAATGGTTCAATGGAGCTTATTCCCAAATCAACATAATTGGAACTGTAAAATTAGTCGGTTTTCTTAAAAAGCAATTATTAATTTATTTAAAACTACTAATTTGACAAACAGTTCTATTTTATATTTGCACTGTTAGTATGTGAAATTAAACAAATTCCTATGCCATCACCATGATTTTTTTGTGTTCAATAAAATAAACAGTTGCTCCATTTTATCCTTTAGAGATTTATTTTTTTTAACTTTTTAATACTGCAATTTTACTTCTATTTCTAAAATGAAAGAATTGTGTTTCTTCCAAAATTACAATTGCCTTGTTTTATTTATGTTTATAAGTGGATTGGTTAGTTTGAGAATAAGAAGGTAAGATATTTTGGATATACCTCTATTGTGTCTAGGAGAAAGACACAGGGATACAAGTACACTGTTCTGTTTGGGGGAAATTATAATAAAGGTCTCTTGCTGGAAGCTCCTCTAAGTGGAATACCTATTTTTAATTCATTGTGGTTAGAACTCAGATAGTTGAGAATATGAAAAAGTAAATTCCAGAGATGCTTTGAAGAGACCTTGGATCTATTCACAAGAGCACATTGCCAGCCTGGAAGAGGAATAATTCCTTCCTTGTCATGGGAAAAGAATAATAGGATAGAAAAGGATATTGATTATACAAGTTGGGACAAGGGACCCATTAAAAAGAAAAGGTTATGGCAGCTTGCCTCTCTTTCCATACTCAAGAGTAGGCCTGCCGATAGATAACAGAGTTATGTATTCGAGGACTAAACCCGTCATAAGTCGAGGACTACCCAACCGGTCGTAAGTCAAGGACTTTCCCTGCCCGGCAGCGCCGCGCATGCGTGGTTCCGCCCCCTGCGCCGGTCGAGGCGTAGCTGGCAAGCGGCAGAGACGGAGCAGGCCGACCACCAGCTGGCCCAGCCCAAGGGAGGTAAGGCACCCGCCGGAAATGGGTAGGTAAGCTGATTGGGTGTGAGTGGCTGGGTTTTGTAAAGACTAAATCTGATGTGCTGGTAGTCAGAAGTTCCATGGCTAGAGAAAGTCATTACATAAACATGATGGCCTCTGGATAGGCAAAGGAAGAGGTTGTTTCCCCCTTTCAAATGGTCCCATGTGGATTTCAATCACTCACTCAGGGCCAGGAAAGTGAAGTGGTTATTGTCACATGGAGGAATGTCTATGAAGATTCTCAGTCATCCAGATCATAATTGTCCCAAAGGTCCTTTTTCAGGAGGCAACTATTTTTCTTTGAAGATGTTTCACTTCTCATCTAAGAAGCTTCTTCGCTATCCAGTCAGAGCTGAAGAAGCTTCTTGGATGAGAAGCGAAACGTCTTTAAAGAAAAACAAGTCCAGTTGCCTCCTGAAAAAGCACCTTTGGTATCACATGGAGATTTTGGTGGAAACTAGAGATGCATAAATAGCCAGGCATCAGGTCTTATTCATGAAATTGGGTGTTAAGGATAAGTGAAGACTTTTTTTGTTGCTACATCATCCCCCTGAGGCACAGCAGCATCCCTCCTCAAGCACCTCAACTATATAACTAGGATAGTGGAAGTTACCCAATCAGTCAGTCCAGCAGGATACAATAATTGATGCTAATATAGACTAACTAAAGAGGATCAGGATTGATACACTATCCATACCTTAGGTCAAAGAGTTCAATCCAAAGTGCAGTCAAATACAGCCCTAAAACCTGGCTTGAAATCCAGTTGAAAAGGGTATCGATCAGTGTTTTTCAAGCTTGGCAATTTTAAGATATGTGAATTTCAACTCTCAGAATTCCCTAGTCAGCATGTTGAAAAATGGAACTGAACTGAAAATGGAAAAACTGCAAACTGAAATACTGAGCTGAAAAATGATGTTGGATATGGACTTATTTTGAAAAAAAATACCGTTCCGTATACAGAACAGCCCTGGAAAAATGAGAGGCATGGTGGGAAGTGGGGAAGAACGATAGGACATAATGTGCTGAGACATTAATAACATAGGATGAGGAGAAATGGAATGGAGGGAAGCTCCTAGGAAAATCTGGAGCAGTGACCTATGGATATGTGACACAAGGAGTTATTGAGAAGGACAAGCAAACCAGATCAAGTCATGTTAGTCTTGCCTTTCTTACCTTATAAACTCACTCCAGAATACTTCCAGGTTTTGTTCTGGCTGAATCCCTAAAACTTTTCACATTTTCTTTCTGCCAAATTACTCTCATTCTGAAACAGTCTATGTTAGCCTGCTAGGTAGACCAGACCAAGAAATCAACTCTACGAGAAGGATAAAACTATTCTAAGATTAGCTATAATACTGTAACAGAATCTTGCAAAACTGATTGTAATGTACCTCTTCCTCTATCGTACAGTTCAGTGAATTTAGTGAATTTACTTCAGTGTTTATCAGAGCCTCTTCTGAATATTTTATTTATTAAATTTATATGCCGTCCATCTCACTGTCTAAGGCGATTCAGGGAAACTCAACATTAAAATGTCTTCCAGCTCCTTTCGCCTAGCTAATGGTTCCTGCATATTTCCATCAATGTCATGTTCCTTATTCTCTATAGTTTAGCAGAAATTACAGTGCATGATGGTTTATTTTTGACACATTTCATGTATCAAATTCAGCACTTGTTTGGGCACAATCTTGCATAGACTCATTTGAAAATATTCTGATTTTTTTTAAAAGTATATAAAGCTCTGTTTGGCTTTTATTGTCCCTGATGCAATATTTTCTATTGCTTTATACAACACAGAATATGTAAATTGCAGATCTAATGAGTTTGACTATATCAGTCTTGACAACTGTAAAATAAATTAAAAAGCATTAAGAATTTTTATAAAATGTACAAATGAAACGAAACAGAATAAACTCTCTGCAAAATTTCAAAGCACAAAAAATACATTAGAGAAATGCACCACTGCCCTCTGCAGTTCAATCTAAAACTCTATGCTCAATTTTCATGACCATCTTTGAAATATATTTAAAGGTTTTAATTAAAAAAAAATAAGAGTTTAAAGCACAGTACAAAACAATAATTAAACTAAAATTCATAAAGTTTGTGGTACAAACATGCAGTACAAACCAGAGAGAGACACAGGGAAATGAAATGATCTAGCTCTCTTACATTGTCAATGAAGGCTTGCAATATTCCAGTTGAAATAAATTCTAGGGGTTTATTACTTAGAGCTACAAAAATCTGAAGTGTCAGTACTTTTGCTCTCATCAAATGTTAATATGGGTATTTGAAACCTAAAATTTGGTAATCTTATTTTCTCCCCTTGTATGCATGTGTGTATGTATGCATGTATCTTTATGTGTGTATACATACACACATATAGCTTTGAGAGAAGAAAAGGGAGAGAGAGAAAAAACTATTTGCAGAAAGTTTAGCACTAATTTCTATTGTGGTCAGCAGGCAAACCATTATGCATATTTATTTTACAGTGAGTCCTACTGAGTTAATTATTCTTATTCTCAGATAAATATTCTTAGACTTCTGTCCTTTTTAGACATTTTAAAATCCTATGAGGTCTACTGCTATTCAAGAGAGAGTGGGACTAGAAGGTACTAGCAAAATTGACTCAATGTGCTTTATCTACATTGGGTAAAAAGAAGGATCAGCAGTTTTAGGTAATGAATGAAAAAGTTTCGGAAACACTGGTTTAATGTATGTCTATTTATATTGTTTCAAGAAATATCCTTTGAATCAAGAAATGCATTTGCTCCATCACCTTCACTTACTATATTTTTTGCTGTATATCCAGTTTCTTCTTCCACCATTCCTCACCCATATTGCATATAGGAGCCTCAATCCTGAGAAATTTGGATTAAGTACATTGCTAAAATTCACACACACATAAAATCCTTTAAGCACAAAAGGCACATCTAGTTTTAAACAAACAGCTCCTATTTTCACCTTATAAAAAACTGATTTACCAAACTATGTAATTAACCTGCTATCCTATTAAGGAAGCTAATAAGACATTTCATTTTTAAAATATCCATTCATTGTAAATCTAACTGAAGAAAAATAAATAATACTAAATATAACTAAGTGTGCCAATTAAACATTCATTAAAACATGCAATAGTTTGATAACCATATTTGCAAAAAGCAGCTTATTGCAAAGCAGTTTCCTCATTGTAATTTTGAGTCCCTTAATAGTAGAATAAGGAACAATCAATGTTACACCATTTTTGTCAGAATGAATGCTTCGCAGACAAAAGCTTGAGATTTGGGTTTTTTGTGGAGGTGAAGAGATAAGATTACTGCACAATCAATACTTTTTATAATTAAAATACCTATTTGTGCCTTAATAATACGTCAGGAGACATTGGGACGAAATTTGAAAAGCCACAATTCTGCCTTCTTCATCGTTTATTCTTTCATGTTACTAATCTGCCATGTACTTTAATAAAGGAAAATTATATTAAGTTGCCTTGTTCAAAAACTTGAAGTATCTTTTCTTGTCTGCATAATACATACCGTCATTTTAATTGGTTTGAATAATTCAAATCCTGGCAACAATTGGCATATCATGTTTGTATGTTGCAGATTTCAGATTGAACTTGGGCACTGAGCTCTCCAACTTTTTGAATCAATGGTTGCATAAACTTGAATAACTGTAATATTAAAGGATTGTTCATGAAATTTAAATGATAATATTTGGTCACCTACTGCAATGTACCCAAGTATCATCTTTGCTACATTCTATTTGATTAAAACATCATTACTTTTCTTCTGTATTTGTTGTGAGTAGTAAACAGTATGATTTTTTTAACTGAAAAAAAAAAATCCAGTCGAGTTCAGTTTGCTGATATTGAATATGTCCATGTTCAGCCAATTCATTTCTCCTTTCACCATGTTGAATTTTTTGCAAATTTACACTTGTGACATTCTATGTTCTAATGGTAATTCTGTCTTGGTAGCTTTCAATTTTCTTTTCCTGCAACATCCCATAGGAAAGCTATGTGTTCTAAGATGGTGGCGCCTGGATCGGCTGCATTAGCTCTCAAAGGTGAAAAGTTATGAGAGGGATATTAAGGGATATAGGCCATATGATCAGGAAGGTTTTAATGTGTTTGAGCAATGTGGTGGAACTAAGGTAAAATACAACATACGACTGACAATCTTTGCTGGTATGGCGAGTTTCTAGCTGTTTCGGAACTGTTGGTGAGACCGTTAAAAGTTGTTGGTGCTGTTTGAAATTGTTCTGCTGGCAGCAAGATCTGACTGCTGGCCCAGTGACGGATTCTATTGCAAATAAGGGCTGTTTCCAAAGGAGGCAGAGGAGGAGAGGTCCCAGGGCTTATGGAGCGAAGGAACTGGATGAGGCTGTAAAGCACTGTGAAGTGGTATGTAAGTCTAAGTGCAATTGCTATTGCTACTCAATAGTAGTGCTGGATGCTATCTCACTTGAGGGGCATTCCATCTCTTTCTATTAAATAATTTCAGGGTTTTTAAGAATTAAACACAAACATATGGTTGCAATGACGCTAATCACAACATAGTAACAAATTACCAATTGCATTAATTATCCAGCAGGCAATTGACCTTTTGTTGTTTCCTTACTCTCAGGTAAATATGTAGCTCGGAATTTAAATAAGAATCACTATGAGAAGGGAAGAAAAAATATCAGCAATTCATTTTCTCTTTTCAGCTAGAAAGAATACAAAATCTGAAACTGGACCTTTCGGACCTCAAGCCTTTCACATCTCAAGCTAAAGATATAACTAGAGAAGGTTAAAAGAAATTCTATAATATCTCCTCCTGCACACAAGAAAACTTTTTAAAATACATTATTTTGATATAAATGTAAAAAGATAGGCAAATAGTGGATTATGGCATACTAATCTATATTTAGACTTTATTATTGATCAGAATAATCTAAAAGAGTAACAGTTCTGATCTATACATTGATGAAAAACTTTTCTGTATTTTATTTTTGCATTTTAAAGTGCAAATCCCGAGAACAAATTGCTATTTTCAACTTTAATTTAATTAAATAATATACCTTGTTTATAATTTTGTATTGGGGAGCCAGTTTGGTGCAGTGGTTAAGACACCAAGCTAGGAACCACAAAATGGTTAGTTCTAGTCCTGCCTTACCCACAAAGCCAATTGGATAGCCTTGGGCCAGTCACTCTTTCTCAGTCCTAGAAAGGAAGCATTGGCAAACTGCTTCTGAAATCTTGCCAAGAAAAATGCAGGGACTTGTCCAGGCAGTCACCAGGAATCAGGACTGACTCAATTTTAGAGTGCCAGTTTAGTCTAGTATTTAAGGCACCTGGTTAGAAACCGGGAGACAATGCATTCTAGTCCCAGCTTAGGTATGAAACCAGCTGGGTGACTCTGGGCCAGTCATTCTCCCTCCGCCCACGATGTCAGTCTCCAGCAACAAGCTGATTGGTCAATTCCTGTCACAATGAATCAACACTCAGATTGAGGACTCTAAACTTGCAGGAAAACACTAAGAAGAATATATATAAATATTCGTAAATGTACAGTATATTATTTAAGTACTTCACTGATATTTTTTCAGTAATTGAAAAGCTGGCATTTCATTTATTATACTGCATACCGTATTTATTGGCGTATAACACGCACCGGCGTATAACACGCACCTTCATTTTAAGGGAAATTTCAGGAAAAAAACTTAAAGGTGGGGCCGGGCGGCGGAGAGCTTGGCGGCAGCGGCAGCAGGAGGATGGGGAAGGGGCGTGGCTGCCCGGGCCAAGGTGGGGCCGGGTGGCGAAGGGCCGCGGCTGCCTGGGCC
>NW_015388043.1:166798-182750 GCF_001527695.2 Protobothrops mucrosquamatus
CTTGAGGCAAGACTGCAGTTAAGGTAATTACAGAAGACAGACTTGATCTGAAGGGTAGTAACGTTAATTAAGAAGATTTATCAATTGATGAAAGGCTTTTGTTCTCATCAGCCAACAGACTTGGTTTACCATTGTTTTTTAAATGCCAAAAGAGGCAGACACTCTTTGGGGCACAGCGTGAATTTTCCTGAAAAGATCACAACATATCATGTAATAACTAACCTCTGATAATATCTTCAAAGTAGGATAACACGCTACTTCACTAAACAGTGGGTGTAAAGTATGCTAGTGAGGATGCCCAAATGTCACAATGAAGCTACTACAAATAATGATATGGGTTCAGTTCTTCAGAAAGGTAGCTGAGATAACAGAAGGTAACAAGTAATGCTCTAGTTTTTGAATAATCAAACAGATTGTCATAAATTGGCAAAATACCTAATTACTAAGTATGATTAAAAATCCACTGATATCTAAAATCTATTTTATTAAAATTGATTTGTAAAGCTTCCTCTCAATATTTCCTTCACATTGTATTACAAAGGTTGCAATTCTAAACACAGCATCTAGGAAACAGTTCCAGTGAAGAAAGTTGAACTTATTCTTGAATAAAATGTGCACAGGATTGTAGTATACGATACAAGTCCTAGGGTAGAACAATGACATCACTGAAATAGGTAAGAACTTTATGTCACACTTAAATGGTATATAATATTGGTATATGGGCCACTCAGTCTAGGAAAAGTCTAGGAACTGCACCCTGATATTCAGTGAAAGCAAAACTATTGTTCAATCATAACCCATATTCTGAATTGAGGGTGCAAAATTTAAAAGACCCTCTAAATAATACACAAAGTTCTCTAGTAAGCGAACTTCTCCTTTATATATAGCATACTATTCATCTTCATGTTGGACATTTTCCCTGCATATAATATTAATAATCACATAGGTGATGGAAAAAAGCATAGAAAAATCAAAACTGAAAATGTGTATGTTAAAGTTAGGAAACTGGACAGGCAGAATTCACTGGAATTAGTGACACACCTCGAAATGAGTTGATATTTTAAGATAAGCTATATTGTAGTTTGTTCAATTAATGGTGTTGAAAGAAAAGTCTTCAGGTCCAGTCCAAGCCAGGAATAAACAAAATGGAGGCTGCTTAGGAAAGAATGTTGTTTATTGAAGAACAGAACAGCATGCAGTTCTGGGAAAACTGACAAAATAGAGCTAGGAGTGGTGGGCTTTTATACCTTCTTTGGGCTTTGTATTTTCTATTATTCCTTTGGGTAAATATAATATTCTGCCTTTTTTAATATCCCCCAAACTATTTCCTTCTCTGGGGGGGAGGGTGGCCTGACTTCCTACAATGGTATAAAGTTCTGTGCAAACTATTGTGGTTTGTCAGTTATGGTCACTGGATTATTATATTGTATGAATCTATCCAATTGTGTTTTCTTCATTAACTCATAATTGAACATATCTTTAACACAATAGATATAGTAAATCCTGGATGACATGGAAGTTATAAAACAAATCAATTTACATCTGTCCCATTCTGCAACTCTTGTTCATGAAATTATGAAATGAAAAATGGATCTGAACTGCATTAATGGAAAATTTCCTAATCATTTGAATATCTAAAACACACACTCCCAAAATACTAATTTATTTTTTCTTGTACTTTCTACTCCTTCTTTCTATTGTCTTTTCTTTAGGTTTAGTTTGTATTAGATTCTACTCTTATAATCAACATTTTTACACACACACACACACACACACACACACACACACACACACACTCTTGACCGGCAGATCTAATGCTGTTTTCTCCACCAAGGTCAAATGATAGAGCTCAGGAATCAGTGCTAATAAAAGAATATCTCCGAGTGGCAGAAAAAAGAATAGCTTGTTTGTGCCCTCCACTGACTAATCAAATAGAAGATCTGATAAAGAAGTTACAAACCTTCTGCTTGAAAACAATTTGTGTCTAAAAGCAGAGACTTCTTTCATAAAGATGATGACTGCAACTTAATTGCTGCCATGCTCCCACAATAAGCCATAGATGACCAATTGTAGCTACTGAGTGAATTCAGTAGTTCTTTCGGATATTCATTTTGATTACCCACTTCAATCTGTTTTCATAGAAGAGCTTTCAGAGAAAATACATGACTTTGTAGTGTACAATCTAACTCCTCCTGTCTCTGATTGTAATGTCCTCTCAAAGGTACTGACATCTCCACAGATAATTGCCTAACCTGCTTGACTGATATTCCCTGTGTTTACAGAACATCTCCTTTATCTTGTGGAATACTGCTAGAAGATTGACTGAGAGTATTCACATACAATTTTTATTGTATGAAGCATTTTTGAAGCACTGAGGGAGCTGAATATTGCAGTTTGAACAAGTTTGAATAATACTTTCTCTGGAAAATGTGAGGGGCACACTATGTTGGACTGTTGATTTCTACTGATCTTCAAGAAGAAATTATTAATATGCTCTTTCATGCTCACTGAGCATTGGTGGAACTTTGAAGCATGAATACTTTATTTTGCTACTGATTTATTTATATCTATCCCCACAATGCCTAATTTTACAGATTAAAGAATTAATGGTGTAAATTTAAGTTATACATTGCCAGCTAGATATAGTTATATTTATTTGCAAATGGAATTATAAGGATGATCTAAATTCAAAATTAGGATGAATGATTTAGTGATGCATCTCTACCCTTTCTAAATAAGGACACTTGAATATAGTAGTGTAATATAAGTATAGTAATGAATAGCAATGTATTTTTTTGATACTGTCCAGTTACCGTCTGACAAAGCTGTCAAATTGGCAATTTTCTAAATCAGACATGTCAAACACAAGGCCCGGGGGGGCGGATGCGGCCCGCAAAGTAGTTTCATGTGGCCTGCGAAGCCAACCTGGAAACAGTGAGGGAACGGCCCCCGCTGCCTTGGCCCTGGCCCAGGCCAGCCGGGAGCCAATGTACAATTTTGTGGTGGCCATCTTGGCACTTGCCCCGATGGACCATGCCTTGGCACTTGCCCCGGTCCCACCCCCTTCTGCCAGAGACCCTCAGATCTGTCCCACTCCTGCCCAGGCCCCCACAGGCACCCTTGACGCGAATGATATAGAATTGCCCACGCCCACCCAGTAGGCCACACCCACTCCATCCATGCCCACCCAGTAGGCTGCACCCACTCTGGCCACACCCACTCAGCCCCCCAAGGGCAACCATAATGCTGATGCGGCCCTCAGTGAAATTGAGTTTAACACCCCTGTTCTAAATGATGCTGTGAAGAGTAGCTAACATTTTGGTATGGATCTAAACATTTGATCTTCTACTATATATTGATTCCTTATATCCTGGTCAGCAGTCAATCAATCAGTAGTCTTTACTGTGTAACTGATAGAATTTATTCAGTTTCATGACAAAAATTACAAGGCACAAAGTAAAAGTTTTTTAAGTATTAATTAAATTAAACAAATTAAAACAAACCTAAATAATATAGGTGCAAGTAATGAAATCCTTATACAAATATATTTACTTATAATTAAATATACTGAAATATTTAAAATCTAAATTAATCAATTATTTGAGTCATTAAAATATTAAGATGCTGATATACTAAGCAACTAAAACATTAAACTTCTGAAACATAAAAAATCCAAAATATCACAATCAATCCAATGCTACAATCACAGATCGAAGATTAAAATTTAATGTGATTAAAAGAAAAATCTTTAATTTTATAGATTTTTTTCTACCTAAATTTTTGCATCCTTTTGAATCAATAAAGTATCCACCATGCTTCCCAATCATATTTGCCATAAAATTTTATAATAGTTTATGTAAGCATCTGAAACCTGAGTCTTTTTTACATTAGGGAAACTATAATGAATTTACAGGTATCACTATAAAAGAAGCAGATACAAAAATTATGGGCAAGTGTTACTAATATATTGTTCTCATGGACTGAGTCTTTCAAGGAGTGGATTACATTTATATCTTATTCTTAAGAACTTATTAAGAACTACTGCAGGAATGCTGTAAAATGGTCAAGTTACTCTTTCAAAGTATGATAGAGCATCCACATTTGTTTCAAAGTGTTATGATTAGTTATGAAGGTGACTTAAATAACACTTGCAATAATGCAGTGCTCACTGAATGACTATCATCTGAGTTAAGCTATTCTGTGATAGTTCCAAATATTTTCAAATTCCATACGATAGGCTAACAGTATCCACCACATTAGCCTGGTTAACTATGTCATATGCTTCATTGCTGAGCTTTATTCTGACAGAAACCATTTTTAACTTTTTCAATTTCTCCAAGGCTGCCTATGGCAGAGTTACCTTGCCATAATTATAACACGTTCACTTAGAGCCTATAGAAACCTGTTATTAAATGTAAAGACATGGTCAGCTCCTTGGACTTCTCTAAGAAGTGATTTATTCAATAGAGGGAGGGAGAGAGAGAGAGAGAGAGAGAAAGGTGAAAGATCCAGATAACTCCTCAAACACCATTCACCTATTGACAGATAATTCCTGAATAAGGAGTTAAGTGTGAGGGTAGTGAGATGAAATTTACAGCTGGGTCTGATGCATGTGACCTAAGAAAATATTTTTTTTAATTAACTGCATTTTCCAAAATGCTGTCTTGCAACCTGTTTATTTGTTCTTTTTTTAAATATAGGTTAAGAGATCCCAATTTGCATTCAAGAAAGCAAGAAAATTACTATCTAAGGTGATTTATATACTAAGAATAGTATCAATTCAAAAAGCCAGTTCTATATAACTAAATGAAGGATTCAGATGAATTCACAAAGTGATAATTTCCATGTAATTGCTTTGTGCCCAGTAGCTATGAAATGAGCGAAGTATGAAGCTTAATACATCAGAACGATATAAAATCATACACTACATTTTGTTCATGACCTGTAAACTTCCTATACCAATGATTTCTTTGTGCTTCAGATATATGCTGTATGTGTGCGCATGCTAGTCTTGTGATTTTTAACTCATGTCAGTCATAACCACCACTACCAACGCAATTTATTAAATTTAACTCTTGAGACTGTTGGGAGGGGGAAAGGAAAAGTCTTTGAAATAACTGATTCATAATTCATAAAGTAAAGCTGCCTTGGCAAACTAACTGTTTACGGGACGTACAATTCTCTATATAAAACTTAGTCTGGATGAGTCGTACTTCGGGAATAGACTATAACGGAGAAAGTCTTAAGGGACGAATCTAATACGATCTTTAATAGTACAGACTTTCTACATCATATAAAGTCTAGTAGGTATGAAGAGTCTCTTATTACTGGGAAAAGATAGTCAAAATCGGCACACAGTGTAGAATTACAGACATCTATATTGGATAAACAGTAGGGCAGGGGTCCCCAACCCCCAGTCCGTGGACTAGTACCGGTCCACAGCATGCCAGCAACCGGTCTGCACAAACAAGTGAAGTCCCATCCATGGGATGCAGGCAGCACACAAAACCATGCACACTCTGGTCCATGGAAAAACTTCTCTGCATGGAACTGGTCCCTGGTGCCCAAAAGGTTGGGGACCTCTGCAGTAGGGCGATGCAGTGCTTCTAATTCAAAGGCAAAAAGATGTTTTGGAGCACATACGCAGGAGTGTAAATCGAAAACTAGTTAGCAACTCCTTAAAGAAACTTTCTTTCTTTCTTTCTTTCTTAGGGATTGAAAAACTAGGGAGAAGATGGATTTCGTTTTAGGAGTTGCTTTCAGCTGTGACATTCGTGCCACCTGCACTCTTTTATCTTTGGACACAAAGCACTGCATAGTTCTAATAAATGGTACATTAGGTCTTGGATACTATAAAGAGCTATTTCAACATAAGTATTTTTATAATTCCTTCCTTGAGATATATCGTCCTCCTGGTAAATACATTTCCATATTTGTCTAGTTACATTATCCTACTTGTGCACATATTTTCATGACCGAGATCAATTCTGTAAATAATCCATATGCTTAAAACCAAAGTACATACTGTCTGAGCAGTTTACCTAGCTGAACCCTTGGGCTTCTGTATTAGTTAAAACATCCTGCCAATCCTTCATAAATTCCAGGTGCTTCATAATAATAAAAAAATAAAAAATACAGAATTAAGAATATCAAGAATAAAACAGCAGGGAGAGAAACAGCAACCTGTAACATCAAGACAATTTTGAATATTACAGTAAAAACTCAAGGTCTTCCTGAAATAAAAAGACAACTATTTAAATGGGAAGGATTTCCCTTAGAAAGGAATTCTAGTTATTTGACTGAGTTTCCAAAAAGTACTGGTCTAGACCCATTTAAAAGAATATAAGAGATTATGGTGATATATGGGGGAGTCTCTGGTGACTTCCATAGCTATGTATAAGAAAAGAGAATCTTTAGAATATTGCAGTCTTTAATCATTCAAGGCTTTAAAATACTTTACAGTGCTCTAAATTATGCAGGAAAATGAATGGCTGTTCAATTGTTTCAGTACACTATGTCCCTTAAATGCAAACTGTGAACACATACAAAACTATAGTTTCCGAATACTATATGACTTAAAGGTTGTTTTAGCCTTCTGTCACTAAAATCGTAACTTATATGTACCTAATACAATGAATACAATTCAAAGACATGATGATGATGATGATGATGATGATGATGATGATGATAATAATAATAATAATAATAATAATAATAATAATAATAATAATAATAATAATAATAATAATAATAATAATAATAATAGTAAAGTTGGAAGGGACCTTGAAGATCATCTAGTCCAACCCCCTGCTCAGGCAGGAAACCCTATACCATTTCGGACAAATGGCTGTCCAGTCTCTTCTTAAAAACTTCCAGTGTTGGAGCANTGAAATGATCAATATGTGCAAAGAAACCCTGACATTTGCAAAAATATAAAGCAGCGATGGAATGCTGAGCACTGAGGTAAGGGAACAACAATTCCTGGCTGGATGGCATCTTGAATGCCATGTACTACAGCATTTTTAAATGAAACATGGTTGCTTTGTGGGCAGGAGCTTCCTACAGAAGGTGAATAGCTGCCTTTTCCCTCCATTTTTAATGGTAACCTCATTCTCAGAAATAGTCTTACAGATCCTTATCAAACAAGTGTTGACAAGCATATTTGCCCAGGCATTCTATGAGTAAGTACGTTAGAGACAGATGCAATTTTGATTTGGTATGCACCTGTATTCATTAGTTTGAACTACCTACAAATGTTGTTTACAATACTGGAAAGGGTATATTAAAATATTTCTCAATATTTAAATTAATTTAGCAAACACTCTTGAATTATGATATTCCAAACATTCACGTACTGAATTTAGTAACAGGTACAGTACAGGCAAAAGGGAGAAGTTAATTCAAAATTTTGTTCAAGTATATGATTGTTCACTAGATGGCAGTGCAGGATCATCAAGGCATACCAAATACAATAGCTATTACATGCCTTTCAGTATAGTATTGACTCCAGTTAAATGCAACTTTGTCTTAAACAAAAATGTAACTAGGTAAAGCACTATTGTCAAATTATGTAAGATTATCACATTTGTTTCAAATAAGAACTGAACTGTTGTTAGAATATTAAGTTATTTGAATCTGTACAATTATTAACGTAAAATAAACAAGAGCAATCTCCTTTAGCACCAGAGACAATTACAATATAGATTATGATAAAACCAGTGGACAGAAAAAATTTCATATGCATGCTTTTCACTTTGATTAAAGTGAAGTCCCAAAGGTGCTTTTCTCACGAGGCAACTGGACTTTTTTGTTTTTCTTTTTCTTTTTTCATGAGGCAAAGTCCAGTTACCTCGTGATAAAAGCACCTTTAGGACAACCAAGACCTGGATGACTAAGAATCTCCATAGACATTAAAGTGAAGTATGAAGTTTATATATAAAGTGTCACATATGATGATTCCACATATATGTATCATTTTGCACATATTCATACTCAGAAATCATGTAATCCATTTCCCTTAAGCTCTCAGAGCAGATAAACATTGTTACATATTGTCAGTGCCCTCTGTACATGGTTTTACATGACTTCTTATATTATCCCATGTTTCAGAACTTATCTACCTACCTATCACTAACAGTCTGATTCCTGTAACCTTTAACTGGGTGAAACAATGCAGCACAGGGCCCAAATTTTTCAACAACATTACCTTAAATGAGCTAGCTCACAGAATGTGTCCAAATCCAGAACACATGACTCCAATAGAACTGAAATTTGGCAAAATTTATTAAACAATTTATGATATAAAATTATCACAAAGCATTTTATGAAATACAAACTGTCATAAAAGATTTTCTGCTCTGTTGTTTGTCTATGCCAGGATCCCCCAACCCCCAGTCCGTGGACTGGTCCCGGTCCGCAGCATGCCAGCAAGCAGGCCATACAAACAAGCAAAGCTCCATCCTCAGGATGCAGGCAGTATTGAAAACTACACCCCTCTGATCCGCAGAAAAACCTTTCTCCATGGCACCAGTCCCTGGTGCCCAAAAGGTTGGGGACCTCTGGTCTATGCTATACAGTTCAACATGGGCTATTTTCAAGGCAGATACATCTCTGAATGTATCCCAACTTTTCCAGTGAAAGCAATACATTAGAAATTCTGTCATTCTTGAGAAAGCTGATAAGGAAATATCTCTGAAAGGATGTAAAGGTCCTTGAGGGCTTGAACCTCACAAAATAACATCTGGTAAGTTCTACACAGGACAAAACCAGTTCCATAATGTCAGCCTTCTGCCCACCAATGTCCCTGAAGTCATGTTAATTTAAATGTGAGTGACTGAATTAATTCAGTTGCCTGAATACTCAACAGGCTGCGCCATAAATGAGCCAATACAGCTAACCTCATTTCAATTATATTGGGTTATACTAAGCCTATGCACATTTCTAGATAGTTATGATTCCTTAACTTGAGATGTGCATGTTTATCTGCATGAAACAGAAGTTCTTTCTTCAAAAGCAAACAGCAATTCTTTAATCAGACATATCAACTGTAAAAACTTTTACAAGGTGTTTCCTTCACGGGAACTTATTTTTATGTAGATTGGTTTATATAAGATTCCTACTTGAATTATTCTTTCTACAGTGAACATTTATGAGATAATACCAAAAAAGCAACTAGAAATATCTGTGTGTTTATTCTCACTCTCCAGTAGGCTATAACAAAGACTGGGCATTTTAGATCCATTTCCCAGCAGTGTGCCAGCCTGAGAAAGTATGACATCACAAATGAACAAGTAAGTGAATAGCTGAAGTAGCAGCTCCTTGTTGTCAACGCTGTAACATTGGATGTTTCTGCTCTGACAACTGATGGAAATTGCAGCCATTTTTACTTTGCTTTTAACATGCTTTTTCTTCTATTTAGAAATTAGATGTTGTGAAGGGGGATGGGGTGAATGCTTGAGCTCAGCTAGCCATAACAACAATGCAGCTCGTGGGAAACTCAAGGACACAAACTGATAATGTTTTGGCTGACTGAGGAGCTGGAGAGGGAGCCTGCTCCTGGCTAATTGGAGAATGTGATTTATGACTGCTTTGTGGGGGTGGGACTTGCATTCTGTTACTTTGTATCTGGGGCAAGGGAATCTAGTTTTGGGTTCAACTATGTAGTGCCGATACTTTGTTTCTTGAATAAAATGTTCTTTGAGGAAGAATTCTTGCCTTGGAATTCTTTTGATGGGTTTCATCTATCGGAACCATGACTCGTTACATTCTCTCCATAACATCACCTTCCCATCTGGGTGCTTTACATGTACGTCAACTATAAACTAATTTAATTCCAAATAAATGTGGTGATAATAGGTTGCAGAAAAGCATAGTTTGCTTTTAAAATGTAAATACAGTCATGCTTAAAATCACATAGCATAGCATGTGAGGAAACATACTCGCCTTATGCTGCACCATATGATTTTAAGCATGACTGTGTTTGCATCCTAAAACAATCGATGGCTTATAACATATAATGGATAGATTTATACTAGACTGAAACCAGAAATCACATTGCAATCTACTTAGAATGATGTATAGTATAGCTTTAGGCAATTAGATGAAATTTTACGGAGTGTAAATACTGCCACAAAGCTCAATCTTCGTTGCCACACACATGGACAGACGGACTAAATAAGTAAAGAAAATAAATTATCTGATTTCTCCCTTTCTCTGTAATCAAATGTTTCTATAGCTAGATAGCATGATCGGGCTGCATTTACATAACAAAATGAACAACAAATGAGGCAAATATAAAACCTCCTTCAAATTGAGCCTATCCTCTGGTGACTTCACCAACTCATCCAAATAGTTTTTATCTTTCTCTAGTTTATTTATTCTTGGTATAACAATGTAGTCCACAAATGGGATTTCCTGATAGTCTCCTATCCACTCACGCACATTACCTGACCCTCCAGCTGTCACCTGGCTGACAAAGCAGAACCTAATCAATCAATTTTAGCCTATATAGACTGAGCCTCTGTTGTTTTTTTTAAGGTTTAGTGCCCCCTACAAATCTACTTCAACTTACTTCGAAAAGCTCTTCCGAAAGTAAGAATCCAAGCAAATGATATTCCTTAGTCTTTTCAAATAACGGGAGGTGTCAAAATCCTCCTGGGAGGGCGCTAGGCAAGGATGCTGTACTTTGGAATAACGACCACAATCCTTGTGATTAAGCTACTGTTCAGGGTGGAGTGTGACCAATACAGTATTAAGTTACGTGGAGGACTGTGGTTAGCTTAGCCATGGATACACCTGAAGTGAGAACAAAGCCCTGAGAAATAGCCTGAAAGGCTCGTTTTGCAAAAGCAGTAAAAAAAACAAGCAAGAGGGCGGACGGGGCAAGTGCAGTGCGTCAGCCAGCAGAGGGTGGGAAATACGGGAGGGAGCACTCAACGACACGTGACCCTCCACGGAGCCGGCGGCTTAGCTCGTCCACTCACCCGCAGCGGCTGCATTCGGGTCTCCGCGTGTTGAGCTCCACGGGCAGCTCCCAGAGACCTTCACAGCACTGTTCGCTTTCCTCAGTTTCATTCTCAGGAACAGGAGTTGCAAACTGCTGCTGCTCCTCTCCGTCCCCCGCCGCGTCAACCGACCACGGCCCCTTTTCCATGGCTGCCGCGAAGAGTAACTCCGGAACTCAGCGCTTTATGTGGAGAACGGGCCGGCTGTAATCCTTGGGGGTCTGCCTGAAACCCTTAGCAGCCAAAACAGCAGCCTGGTCCACCTCTGCTTCCTGATGTTTCCTCTAAGAACACGTGAAGAAAGACCGGCTCTGAAACCAAAGAAGCCCGAAAAGCAAAGCTTGGACACGTGGTTAGAATGTCCACCTCCCCCTTCCTGGCATCGTCAACAGATTCAAAAAAGCGGTTTCTCATT
Organism: Protobothrops mucrosquamatus; assembly: GCF_001527695.2. Classification (NCBI taxonomy): domain Eukaryota; kingdom Metazoa; phylum Chordata; class Lepidosauria; order Squamata; family Viperidae; genus Protobothrops; species Protobothrops mucrosquamatus. The sequence continues at coordinate 178,217 of NW_015388043.1, forward strand.
GGCCGCAAGAAAGCCCCGCTGGAAAGTTTTAGTTTTGTGTGATGGGGAGTGCGGGGGAGGTTGCGTATTGTTCAGTATCGAGTTTATTTGCCAATGCTCCACGTAGTTAGAAGGGTTTAATTCCAGGGAAGCGTGTTTAGAAATAAAAGTCTTGTAATCTGTCCCAACACAGCAGTCCCATTGATTTGATCTTCCCAATTTACTTTCAAATCTTTGCTTCTGCTCAGACTGGTTCAGTTGCTTTAATTTAAATAACCGAACCATAAGGTGATCGTGCAATGTTCAATTTCACAGCATGTGAAACTAAAATGCTGGCTGGTTTGTGGTGCCTTGTTTTTTTGCAGACGTAACTAGGACTGACTACTCCCCAAACTGTCAATGACTGGGTAGTCCAATAAGTTTACAATGTGCCAGGCTTGGGAAAGCTGTATTAACACTTTGTAAATGAAACTTGAATTTTATGGATATTTATGGGACAATAAAAATTATTTGCCAAGTAGCAAAAGATTAAACTATTTTCACATATAAGTCCTGTGCTTACTGTAGTGAATATTCCAGAAATCCTCAAGATGGGTTGTGCAACACCTAAGATCCAAAGGCAAAAATGTACTTTTGACATATGGAGCACATAGCACCTGTATACATCTCCTTAAAGCATATTTTTTTTAGTATCAGACAGTTACACAACTACAGCACAATTCTGAGAAAAGTTGCAGGTATTTGAAGGTATGGCAGGTGGATGCTTAAGTCATTCTTGCACATTCTCCAAAGCGCTTTTTGTAGATAACCTCCAAAGCATTGAATTGTCAAATTTCTCTTATAGCTAAACTCCACAATTATGTAGAAGTCCTGAAATCTAACACAATTATGTTAAATTATAATTACATAAGGTCATGATGTATATTTCATCACTTACTTCCATTATACTCTATACAAAGTATTTTTCAAAAAGCAGGCACAGCCACACTTCTCTGTGCATTAATGATTCACCTGTGGAGATGGTTACCAGCATCAAATTCCTGGGTGTGCAGCTAATGAGTAGGCTGGCTTGGTCGCTCAACAGCGAGAGACTGGTGAAGCAGGCACAGCAGCACCTGCATTTTCTGCGTCGCATGAGAAAAGCACATCTTCCTTCTATCCTTACCACTTTCTATAGGGGGACAATCGAGAGCATCTTGTCATACAGCATCACAGTCTGGTTTGGAAGCATCACTGCTTCAGACAGGAAGGCGGTGCAGAGAGTGACGTGGATGGCCAAAAAGATCATTGGCACTTCCTTCCCATCCAGGACATAGCACAGAAGTGTTGCTTGAGCAGGGTCCATTATCTGGGATACTATACATCCTCTTCACAACCTATTTTTTCTTGTTACCTTCTGGGAGGCTTCGTGGTATCCGTAGCAGAACATCCAGATTCAGCCATAGTTTCATTCCATACAGCTTTAACCTTGTGAACTCTCAAGCTTCCTCCTTCCGTTGTATATTCAAGATGGACAGTATTTAATATTTNGGGCCTGACCTAGGGTGAGTTTTAAATAGGGACAATTTTTAACGATTTTAAAGAGCCACAGCTACCAATATTTGGGTTTTAATTGGTTTTTAGTAGGGGAAATTTTTTGTATGATGTTTTAATACGCTGTGAGCCGCCCTGAGTCCCATGGGGAGAAGGGCGGCATATAAATCCTGTTAAATAAATAAATAAATAAATGTAATTATCAGCTAAAATGGTCGGTTAGGTGCAGAAAAATTGACAGCCCACACATATACAGTTCTAAATAAAATGAGAAAGTATTTCAATTTTTTTTTAGCATTTGCAGTACAATATTTGATTTTTATCCCACCTTTGTTTATAAACAACTCAAATGTGATGAATATATCTAATACTCCTTCCTCCTATTTATCCCACAATAACCCTGAGACATGTTGGATTGAGAGTTCAAAGTCAATACCTAACCAGAAACTTACAAGTGCTATGAATCCAAGTAGTTCTCATCTATTTAGTTTTTCAGTAACGTTGTAGCAGACTTAATATAACTCATTTGTTAATCCCAACTAACAGTACACCCGTTATACCTACAAAAATAAGCTCCACTGAACTCAGTGGGGCTTATTTCTAAGTAAATACGTAAAGGATTGAATATAGGAAGAGAATCCGATTTCTTCTCGCATTATGCCTTCCTGGGTCCTTTGATCTGAACATTGTAACTTTATCGAAATGTAATGGTTCTCACGCTGCACGGAACTAAACTAGCACTGCTATTGTCATACATTTTATCCACTTCACGCGCCTTAATCCGACGTTCATCCTAGAAGCAAAAACGTATCAACGCAGATGCACCATAAAGTTGTCTCGCCACCTTCACCGACTGCCAAGCGCTGTCGTAAAATATCGCCGCGTGTCAACACTGCGCATGTCTCAGAGCCCATCCACCGTCTTTCAAAAGAGCGCATGCGTGTGCCTGCTGTCATCCAACCTAGTACTGTATGTTAGAGAAAGGGAAAACAAAAATGTTTGTCTGTTAAGGGGGAGACGTCATTGTTTCATCGATCTCGCGATGTTTCCCTTCATGAGTTTTCGGAGCATCCGCTCGGAGTGAGGCCGCCGGAGGAAGGCGTCTTGAGGCGGAAGGAGAGCTCGCGTGCGTGGTTAGCCCGAGAGAAGCTCTTGATCTGCCCATAGCGGGGAGGCGCCTCTGAGGAGGCCCGCCCCACACTATGTGCGCCGGTCACCTCCCCCTGAGAGGCTGATCAGCGGCCGAGCAGCTCACAGAGCCTCGGCGGTGGGCTCAGGCGGCTGCGTGGCCGGCCGGCCTGGTGCGGGGAAGGACGGTTTCGCTATGAACCTGCACCAGGTGCTAACGGGGGCTGTGAACCCCGGGGACAACTGCTTCTCTGTGGGAAACGTCGACGGCCACCCATTCACGGTGAGTCTCTGCCTCACTGCCGGGGCCGGTAACGGATTCCTCCTGCGTCCTCTTCTCGGCTCCTGGCAGGGTTTGGCCTCAGCCCGCGGGGAGCCGGTTCGCAGGCAGATGGCGTTGGCGGAGATGGAAGGGTGGTGCAGCAGGTGCCTTTTTAATGGGCGCGCGACCTGTCCGTGCGGTGGCGGCGCCCATGTTAGTTTTAAAACCGGGGGGGGGGGGGAATGAATCCTCGTCCTTTCTGCGCTAGGAAATGAGGCTAGTTTGGGAAGGCTTTAGTCCTTTGGTTTCCTCCCTGTCTTCCTTTCCCGTGTCAGTGTTTTTGTTCCTATTCATCCTGAAATCGCCCTCACTAAATCAGATAATCTAACAGCTGAATTCTTCCCCACGCCTAATATAAATATATGAAACACGAATATCAGAGTGAAGAGGAGGTAAGAGGTACTAACACTCGAGCTTGTTTAGTTTCTAGCTTCCTTATATCCAGAAAGGAGAACGCTATATGCTCAGACCTCATTTTCTGAGTTCACATGATATCCTTTTGGATTATAAACCAATAGACCGGCTTTGCACAAGTACTAGGCTAAAATTATCTGGCAAGTTTGTGATTCACTAGCTACATTCACAGTATGCTTAATCCCCAAGCCTGTGTTAACGAACAGTAGCTGTTATATAGTATGCTATGTCCAAACCAGTAAATCATATTATGGCTTAATAATATACTGATTTGTTTTACACAGCATGTCAAGGCAATCGCTAGGTTTCCCACAGCATTCTCTAAACAACTTAGTTCCATTGTAATCTAGCACAGGGTATTGAATATATGAATCGCTGCATCTTGTGAATACAATTTTTCTCTGTGTGACCCCAATCATTTTATTTAGTCTGATTCTCTATGTCCAAAGACTGACTTATGGTTCTTTATTAAGTTTGTAGTTTATATTTATTTATAACTCATTCTAAGGCCCCTGAAACTCCTTGAGATGACTCTTGGTGTTAAACAGAATTAAAAACAAACAATATCAAACGTGAAATAAAACAAATGTCCATTAAAAGCTTTTAGGGGTGGAGTCCACATCTGTCAATATTGTGAGGTAGTCCAGACAAGAAGCACAACCAGAAGTACTAGCTCTACTATGTTGTAAAAATACATTAACAGATTGTTGCCAGCCTGAAAGTACACTTCTCTCCCATTACCTTTATAGCCCAAGAAACTATGAAAAATTCTTTCTGAGATGTTTGCCATAGCCAAGTTCTTTTGCTGGCTAAGTCATTGCTTATCTGACCATTGGCCCTGAATATGGATCTTCCCCCTGCCTTCTAGGGTCTTTCCTACATGCCATTATAAAATCCCACTTTAGCTCAAAGCTTGGGAAAAGACTCAGTTTCGAGATATGTTTAAGGGGAAATGTGCCATTAAATCTGGGGGATGCTGATTTAAAGGCAGGTGTCATGATGCAACCAGCATCTTTCATCTTCCATAAAATGATATTGCTTCTTGGATGAGACTCGGAGTATGTTGACTCTGTCTGATTTTCAGAATGGTCAGAAATAATGGGAGAATTAATAACTAGGCCTTATGTTAAGGGACTTTGTATATAAGAAGCAACAATT